>NW_027114049.1:338547-457305 GCF_000696795.3 Halyomorpha halys
TGATACAATTTAACAGACGTTTGGTATCGAATTGATGTGTTTTGGTATTTCGAACACTCTTCTTTATCCTTATAACATCTACGAAGTGTTATGAAAGGATAAGTTTACGTAATGCAATTTAAAGAACTGGTGAATAATTACACTCTTTAACACTCTCGATTTTATTCTGTCTCTATAACATATAGAGATTATTACGTAACAATTAAGCCATTTATTTTGAAAGTGCCGTAAGTCCATTTGTCAATTATATCTGGTTGCCAAATCCTTTTATACTTCAATTAAGATATGTTAAATGTGGAAAAAAGTTGTCCTAACTGTAGAAATCATAGATCACAAATTTTTTATATCAGGACATTCGCTTTTACCAAATGATAGAGATTTTGGAGATAATTTACTGTTTGTCTCCCTAGATTACTGTTTACTGTTACTACAATATTATAAAAAAGTGTCGGAAAGGCATTAACTTTATTGTGCATTAAATGAGACAAGAAGTTATCAACAAAATTATTAGACGGCGCAATTTTTAAAAGATACAAATTCTTACGGAGAATCAATACACTGGTTAATAATATGTTTGATACGTTTTGTCAGAAATGAACTGTATAAAATTGTCTATAAGACATCAATGAATGCGAATGAAAATGTTAGAGTCCTGAATTTATTACCAAGTCGGGTGAGAAAGTTCGAAAATATTATATTTACACCACTGTATAAAAATATTAGACAAATTACGACAGCAAAATTCAATAATATAATTGGCCTATTATGATATATACCACTGGATCATCATGATTTCTCCTTATCCTTTTCACATACACCAAATGTAGATGTAATTGTTTTGTAATTTTTTACATATTACGTATACTAAAAAAAAATATTTTTTTTCTTCCTTAAAGGTTTTAAAACTGCTTTATAAATAAAACAATATATTTCATTACTTTATCTTACCCTGCCAAATTACCTTAAAATGTTGCTATGGTAACAAAAGGGCGTTTTTGTCGTTAGTAAACCAGATTTTAAAATATCATGCTCGGTTATCGTTTCACAGCTGTACAGGATGATATATAAATATTTTTTACAAGTAGAATCATAATACTTGTAAAAATATTTCTAAAAAATACGTATAGATTCATGGTGAAGGTTGGTGAAATATTTTATAACAGCATTGAACTTAGAACGAAATTCTATTCCTAATGAAATATTATCAAAATGTGGCCGTCATTAGTTAAACACCTACTATCGCGTGTAACGTCAGGCATAGTGACCCAAAGTGACAGAGGTAAAGAAGACCAGACAGTAAACAACGATTTCGGTTATTTATGTGACCGTAATGGCAGGCAGTTAGTAGGAGTGCTGTTAGGACAGAGGACAGTGTTTACACTGAGCCAGAACAGCAAACACTCTTAGTACCCTCATCAGTGTAAACCTGGCAAACAGTTCTTGTGTACCTGAAGGCTCTCTCTATAAAGGATGGCTCAGAAGTGAATCACTAGTGGATCCCAAGACCACTCCTGTTTTAATGAAACAAAAATTAATAGATTTGCGGAGCAAATTAACTACAGTGTAACTATTATTAGAGAGATAGTCCGCCTATAGAATATTGGGCATATATGTTACAATTATCTATGATCATGTATTTATCTATTTAATTCATCTTAAAAATTTCACAAACTTATTTCAAAACGTCTTTATTCTTTTTCTTCATTCTATAATATTCCGTAATAATTGTTTTTCACACCCGTTACCAAGGAATCCATCTTGACAAGCAACGCCTATACTAAACTGAAACGACAAGAAATACTTTAAAACATAATGGATAAACTCTCTCAAATATCAAAAAATAACAATAATAAAACTAGTTTCGACAGTGCAGGCAACATCAGCGCAGAAAAAATATGATCACTTAAACGCCAATCGCATAATTTCAAATAGTACAATAAAAAATATCGCCCAACTCACTACAACAAACAGTCTAAACAGTACTCAACTAATCAAGACAGTAAATCACTTCAAGAAAATTATTTACTGATGTTTGAGAGACTTAAGATTTTGTTTTTAAGATGTTCGAATAATATACTTACAATATTTTTTATTTTTTCCTATGTTGTCTTCATTATATTATATACTGCGGAAAAGTTGTTTTACCACTAATAGCATTAATATAATATGGAATACATCAGCATAATATTGTAAGTAGTCATTATATAGGCCAAACTTTGTCGGCACTGTTTCTATTAAAATAAAGATTTTGCATATCTACAACAAAACAAAGGGTTTTTGTTGGAATGTTGTGCCTGATTTTAATGTTATCAACGTTATCTACTTTTCAGTTACAAATTGTAGCCTGTAAGTTTATAAGATTTCAGAGGTAGCGTCACCATGCATCAACAGTTTAAAAGAAGAATTACCTAATAAGACAACCAAACGACACTGCACCTACAAAACCTTATGAGTGTTTCTGACATAATGTGTTAGGAGGTAAACAAAATTATGTCATAACTCCTTACAAGATTTCGTAGGAATACTTAAAGTGCGTTGAATTGCCTTGCGACGATCCTCATATTGTGAATCTCCTTACATCGCTTTACGTAGAGTCATCAATCAATTGGAGCTCTCTTACCACAGTCCAATCTTTGAAAGCATCCCATACATCTTCCACTTGACTCTGTTCCAATTCAACTGGAGAAGGTAATCGAAATTAATTCCATCTAACTTGTCTTCCTGCAGTGTTTTCCGCCGATTTGACTTTTGGCACAGATGATAGCGAATCCTATCTCGTCTGGTCTGATGTGTCCAAATTGAAGGCTCCACTTCTTCTCACTTGCTCTCCTTAGTGACAGATGAAGATTCAATAAGAAAAGAAGAGGGCTCATCCTCAGTATGCCCAGTGTTTTCCTTGGAGTAATGTATTGGCTCTTATTTTGTGATTATTCTTAGCTGTTGATGTGAGATATTCTATATCTTGTCTGCGTTTAGGTGATATCTTTTCTGTCCAGTCATTCAGGCATTACCTGAATTGGTGAAATGTGAAATTGTTATCCAACCTACTTGAGTATTTTTTTTTTTTTTTTGTCATTGTTAACAAACAACACAAATAACTCATTGTTACCACATATCACAATATAAGGTAACAATAAGTTACTTTCGTTGAATTTGATAACTTTCATATAATTATGATGTGACATATGTATTCCTTCATTATTTAATTGTTGAAATAAATGCCATCCTTCATACAATTATTTCCACATGGATTCCAACTATTCCGTCTCTTCACCAAAGACCTTTAGGAATTGGAGCAGAGGTTGAGCGTGAATGTGGAGCTAAGAACTGAAAGAATGACAAGGATCAGCCTAAGGAGCGGTTAAGTATTGACCCCGCGATGGGGGATAGATAAGGAAGGCAGTGGCCTGTTATTAATACCTTCAGATTAGGCTGAGTCATATCGCGTGCCATATTTTTATGTCCGGTCCTCAAGCTCAAACTTATCTCATGCACATCCGACTAATGATCATGTGCCGGTGGGCTTTGTTGTGGCCTTTGTCCGCAAGGAGCTCTCAATCGATAATCAGCAGCGTTTCGTTCATAGATTATCTCACAGGTAAGGAATCGATGTATCTTTCGATAGTCCTTGCGTTTCATGACATTCATCGATTAACGAAGACATTCTCTTCATTAGCTTACAGCGTGGTAACGTTTATACCTCTTAAGAGCTTCTAGGTTTTTACGTCCTTTCCCCTTTTTTTTTAATTCTTTTTGCCATAGTTATCCTTGTTTTATGATATGTAATTTGGATGATAACTTGTATTACTAATTATAATATAAGCTTAGTGTACCTGAAGGTTCAATGCCAATACCACTGACGCCCGTCCAAACGGTAATCTACTATATCTTGACACTATCGAACTACGCTTCGGTCTATTCCTCGGACACTTACCGGTCGGTCCAATGCTTATTACCATTTTAGAAATTCGTACTGAGCCATACAATGCTACGACGCTCACAATGCTATATCCTAATTATATTTATCGGGTACAATTCCCTCGATTTGGCCTTGTGTAACCTTCCAAATTCTCTGGTTAACTCATCCTTTTTCGGTCCGAATATTTTATGCAAAGCGCTTTTTTTTTTTTTTTTCAAAAGCCTAAGATACTGTTCTTATCTTAGTGTAAGATCCCACGTTTCACATTATGCCTGAGTATATGTACAAGGGTGTATATACTTAGCGCTAAAGAAGCCTTTCCATCGATCATAAAAAAATCTGGAGAAAAAACTATATACATATATATACCATTTCTTTTCTTTTCTTTTTTTTTTTACGTGTTTTTTTTTTTAGCTTTAAATTAATACATATTAATTTATTTTTTACTCTATGGCTCTAAAACGAATGAAATGAAGCTGACCCAGACATTATGATCAATATTGAAAATATTACAATATAAGCTGACGCAGGTATAATTAAAAATATTATTATAATTAACAATATAATATATATTTATAACATTATTATTATATTATAATTACAAAAATATAAACTGACCCAGAATGAACAATGAGCAATATCATTACAATATATAATATTATTATTAATTATAAAATTAATTAACCAATGAGTCTTTTTATATGCACACGTTGAAGGTTATACCTGTAAAATTCGAAATAACATTTATTTCGTTTCTCAGCTCTAAAACATTGTTTTGAAACTACTCATTCGAAATTCCATCACGTTGAGTCATGACCTCAGTTGTTTTTTTTGCATAGTACTCAAAGGCAGTTTCGTTTAATACTCTTGGAATCCCATCTCTTAGCTATCTCAAACCGTTACTCTAATCCACTCCTTGCGGTGGATGGACTTTGTGTCTTTTCCTTCTTATCAATAAAAATTTATTGCTCAAATACGGATTTAGGGTAGGTTTAATACATTAAGTAGCAGATAAACAACCTTAACTTTCCTTATTCAACTACCTTCGTTTACAAATTTAATTTACTAACCTACCTACAATACAATAGATTTTTATATGTTATTATAAAAAGATACTTTAAAACATTGTAGTTATTTAAAAACAATTTTGATCCTTTTTCTCAACTTTATTCTTTTTAAAGTTCCAACGTTTCGACCACTCAGGTCATTTTCAAGGATACCTCTATTTTGTTTTCATTTTTTCTTTTAAAATTTTTAAAATTGCCGGCTAATTGCCTTTGTCCCATTTAATTTTTCTATATTATTCTTATCCTAAATTTAAAACTTTTATTAACCACTTTTCTTTCTATCATTTACCTTTGCAAACTCCAAACAGAACCTACCTTCAACAGGTTTCGACTCTGTTATCCTTAGATCCAAGTTTTAAATTTAGGATAAGAATTATATAGAAAAAAATAAATGGGACAAAGGCAATTAGCCGGAAATTTTTAAAGAAAAAATGAAAACAAAATAGAGGTATCCTTGAAAATGACCTGAGTGGTCGAAATGTTGGAAGTTTAAAAAGAATAAAGTTGAGAAAAAGGATCAAAATTGTTTTTAAATAAGCTAAACCACTCTCAAACAAATATACCATATTAATAAAAAATTATCTAATTGTAGTTATTATAATAATAGAGATAGGGGGAAAAACTAATTGGTAATAACGCTAAAACTAATTGAGAATAGTACTAATCAAATTTTTCATTAGGCCTTTAATTATTTATTTTTCATGGCAAAAAAATTAAATATTTTTACATTTATTTGAACAATCGAAAAGAAAATTGAAACTATTCAACCTCTTCAGATCTATAATATGACACTCATCCATTACAACTTGGAGCAGTATCACTCAGTATCATTAATTTTTATTTTAACAATTATGACTTCTATTATTATTTTACTTTCAATTATATTATATTTATATACATATAAAGTATATGGAATATGTAGTAAGGAGAAGTATAATGATCATGGAAAAGTTCGAATTCGAGTTTTCATTGAAAATACTCTTTTTTAGGTCCTCTGAGTCAAAATCAAAGTTTTGCAAAATGGTGTGCGTCAAGAGCCAGCCTCAAAAACAAGAAATGTTTATTAACCTGATTTTACATATTTTAGACGGGTATAAGTTTTTTCGTTAAAACTTGCATACGTGTCACTTTTTAGATTGACAACTTTTTTTTTTCGATTTTCTTAATAACGGATCTAATAATTTTGATTAAATTTGGAATAACTATTATACATCGGGACTACTTTCGTTTAAAAACTTAATTTAACTTGGAATATCTATATAAAACTAAATTATATTTAATTCAGCTAAGATCTATATTTATTAAAGTAGTTTAATAGGGCTTAAAAATTTTATAATAATATATATAATAAGTGCTTTTAATTTTGTTTATTTGAAATAATTATTATTCTATATTGTTAATTGTAATAAAAAAGGTATAAAAATGGCCCATGAAAGAATTTGATAATCAACAAATGGAAAAATTGAGACTGAATAATCGAAAATCTCTCCCGATTCCAATCAATTGTACACGGCTTTGTTATATTTTGTTAAACTGTGCATAATTGATAGGAACAAAGTTAATATTCGTTATTCACTCCTCTAGACATACACTAATTTTCATTGCAACAGAAAATAAAAATATATTGCTAGAATTTTTCGCCTAAGTAAGTGAAAGTTTTGTGATGAGCGCACCACAACATAATAAGCTAATCGTACTCTCTTCAGGACTAATGAACATAAATGATTAAATTCCTTGTTACCCGTTAAACAAAACGATTTCCACTTTCTGTCAGAGTAATTCCTTCAAAGTAGATTGTCTCGGCGATTAGTCACAACTACTTGAAGAATGCCTGTATAAGGCTTAAAAGTCTCGCCCTTCTTCTGACTCCTGCCAATTAAGGATGTCGAAAAGTCTCCTAATGGACTCGTAGCGGAAGCCTTAAAGAAGATCTAATGGTAGAGTGTTGTTGAGGTCTCGCGAATCCCGGGGTCGACAAACTGGGACGAGCTTATCACTCAGATAGCAGCTGATGCCCAGTGTTCGTCAGGCCTCTTCGCGAGCAGGATCTGTCATGTCTGCAACTCACTGGCCAGGTAACCTAGAGATCTTTATAAATGTACCAAGTGTTTACAAAGTATTACAGTTTCGAAAAAGGTGTATTTTCTGTATATCATTGTGCATAAATACCGTACATACAATAATATATTTCAATACTATTAACATTAACATTTTCATCTATACAAAAATTAATAAATCTTCGAATATTTAACTTGTAAAACTTATGATAGTTATTACTAGAATACGTTATATGTTAACTGAAGTTTTAGTATTGAACAAATGGAATTTTTATTAGCAAGAAAGAAATTATACTAATGCAAATCCGTTAATTTTAATGAATATTTGTAATCCACGCAGAGTAGTTCAAATTTCAGAAATTGTAGCGTTATTTCTAAATTTTTACTTAAATTTCATTTTTTTAAGTTCTCAATACAAGCTGACATTAGTCGATGTTTGTAAAGGAGTTGCTATGTGCCTTGATCCTAGAAGAATGAACTAAAATGTATAAGTTTTCAAGACTGGTGAACAGTTAGTGCTTCACTTAAATTAAATAGTTTCTCCCGTCAAAAAATGAGTCAGTGAATAGAAGTGTTTTTATTTGTATTCATCTTTTCCTACTATACCCCCAAGGGGTAAAGTGGATCAACCACATAGTCCAAGATTTAAAATTAATTATTAACTGAATCAATTATTCAGAAGAGACATTACTCCAAAGTCTACAGAAAAAAATCATTCGCTTTTAATTTCATATTTTTTGCTTTCTAATAATATAATCCTAAAAAAAAAAAAAAATGAAACCATGAAAAAACTTGTTTGTTTTGCTCTTTTATTTCTCTGGAAATAGCAATGTCACGAAAATCATTGACCTATTCTCTTTTCACAAAGTCCTCCAATAGAGATAGCTTGGCGAGTGATGATGGTTCAAGAACAACTCTCAATTAAAATTAATGAGGATGATATACCGTGTATGTTAAGAAATGTTAAAAATTTAGCAAAACATTTCGATTCCGCATTACCACCCAAACGTTGTCCTTGGAATTTGGCTTAGTTGCGCATAGTTTGATGATTAAGAAAAGGAAACTGCTGACCAATATGTATTGGAGTCTGATTCGCATCACGTCTTTAAATATATGCAGAAATGATTGATTTTGAGTAGAGAAGTTATTCGGGACGCTGTTCTACCTAATGTGCAACGGAGAGAAGCCAAAGAATCTGCTAATTTGTTCAAGAACACCATGATGTTCGTCATACATCATATAACTCGTCATAATGTCATAATAACTCGTTATTATGTTAACCATTTTCATTTACAATAACTCCTGGATTTTCGAAACTTTTTTTTTTATTGTTTTATATCAAAAATCAGTTTAGAAAAAAAATTTAATACTTTATTATTGCCATTTCCCAATTTTTTGATGACGGAGAGTTTTTTGTTAACCTGAAAATGGATTTCAACCCACTATCAACACATTTTAAGAGATCAGTCGAGAATTGTTTTTTTCATTAGTTCTTGCTCCTCTAGCTTGGAACTGATTTTTTCGCGTAAATATATCTGTATATGTATATATGTCTACTCCAACTTATTTGATCAGAAATAAAAAGCTTTATATGATAGGCTCATTGAATAATTGTGTCCATTTTGTCATTTTAACCACTGTGTGACGCCACAAAATATGTTGATACTTATATATGTATATATCATATCGTCGCCTGAGCTATGATTGAGGCTTGCTGAGTATGAATGAACGCGTATCATCTCTAGTTTTGGACCCGTAAGTTAAGAAAAAATCAATGTTTTTTTACAAAACAAAAAATAAATATAGAATAACTCATACTTACGAGGACAAGTTCGAAAAAATAAACAATACAATTTTTATTATTCTATAAAATATTTTTTTAAATTAATAAAAAAATAATAATCCTAGATACGTTCCGACCGTTACAATTAGATATCTATAAATATTTTCTGACAGGTTTCTGGAAATTATTATATAGATATTAAGATTTTTCAGACTTACTGACCATCTTTTCCACAAAAGAAACTATTTCTATGCTAAATGACATGGACAACTTGCCTTACAAATCGTGATAAATCTAGAAAAGGAAGTTATCTTATCAAAGCAAACATGACAAAGCTAACATGAACGTGCATGATTCTATTTTTGAAAAAAAAAAAATTTAAAAACCTATCCGCTGTTGAAATAATGATTCTGTTCCCTTTCTATAACACATACCAGCACATATATACTTTAAATAAATGAATTTTAATTACTTCTTTTAAATATATATATATATATATATTTCATGATTAATCAGTTTTCAAAAAACTAGAACAAAGTTTAGATTCGTCTATGCTGTCTAATGGTTGTTTTCAAATCTTGGAATGATTCTATTGACCCCAAGATCTGTTGACCTCTTTTCTATTTGTTTACGAAACATAGACTAAAAAAAAATTATAAAAATTTCCTAAGGTCAGGTTATTAGTTAGGTCAAGTATCTTAATTTGATAAGATATCTTCTAATTTCTAACTTGTCATTTTCTTTATCTCATTCGATTTTCCACCTTTCATCAATTTTCTTTAACAAAAATACAAATTTTAGAATTAATTAAATTTAATTTAATCACAAGCAAAGTTTAATCATGTGATAAAAAAAAATTAAAAACACTTGATGGCATTTATTATACCAGATCTATTGATAGCAAGTATGTACTATAAAGAGGACATTTAATAATTTAGTGACGTATATTTTTAAAAATATCTATTTAGAATTCATTTATATAACCTAAGGGAAAATAGATTTTCAAATGCAACCATTAATTTACACAATATATAATTTTGAAATCATATTGGCCAGTTACAACAATTACAATATTTTTTTAATAATTCAATACTTTATTTATTGATAGATATTACAATCTGCCACAACGTTGTGGGCAATAGGTAATAGTAATGACTGATCACATTCATACTAAAATAAAATAACATAACAATAAAAATAAATAAATAGATGAAAAAAAAACATAAAAATAAATAAAATCTCCCTCTAAACATATACAAACCTAAGAATGAAGAAAATGAACATAATCAAACTATGCACTTGAAAAAATAAATAAATGAAATAATCTCTTGTCACATTTACACTCTTATATAGAATATTTACACAATCGACCTGAGGATTCCTGAGCCCAGTCTATACCCTGTGTCTTGGAGACCCAGCGCATCCTTAAGATAGGTTAAGATTTTTAGTTATATAAGGACCTAATTACTTAACATGTTATGAGTACTGAACCTACGGATAAACATTGTAGGGGTAGATCAAGATGTAAATGGGAGGATTGCGTTAGATCTAACCCTAAAGATAAAGGTTTGGACAAGATAAAGTTGGAGGTAGATATCCTTACTAAATTATTAGTGGTATTAGCGAAAATTAATCAAGTTGCATATTAACAATAACCTTTTGTTAATATTACTATGCAAACTTACATAAATATAATATGTATAAACGATTGATTATATTATTTAAAATTTTGAAGAAGCTGGTCGGGGGGGGGGGGTGCTGTCAAAAGGAACCAAAAAATAGTTATAGCTAAAACGTCGAATTTCCTTTCAATATAACTACTGAACTGATTTTTTTGAAAGCTAATGGATCTATGGTGGGGATTCAACTCATAAATTGTTTTTAAAAGGAAAAAAAACATGATAAAAGATTTACAGTTTTAAAATTTTATTAATGCTTCTTAAATCTTTTGAGTTAGACGTTCTCGAAAACCGAATATATTGGCTTCAGATTTATTTTTTAATTCATTTATAATTTTTAAAATATATATTTTATATCCGAAATCGAATACTAATTCTCTGTATACAATAGCGGGAGGCTTCTGGTAATGCTGTATGTTAGAAAACGTTATTCGGAATAAGACTTAATACTTCCTTTTTTTGATATCTTATAAATATCGCTTTATTTACACTTTGAGGATAAATAAGTTAGTTTTTAATTCAATAAAATTTAGTCTAAATTTATTTGTAATTCTTTTTAATGCTTTCCAGAGGCCGCACAATGGGATGACTACAGTCGCAGCGAACGATGCTGAAAAGAAATGTTTTTCCAGTGAAATACACTGTTGTCTGCGTATTCGGAATATTTTTCTTAAGCTGTTCTGTAAAAACTTCAACCGCTGGCTCTTCTGAATTCATTTCTACCGAGTTTCGTTCTAATTCAACTCATCAGGGTATCGCTACAGGTTCTAACATAAGCGAAGAGATTCTTTTGGACAAAGCAGAGGTTGGTGACGGTAATGATCCAAGTCAGAACTTCAACCTGGTATCAACAAATAAAACTGATGCAGAGGTTAGAGCCTGTGCAGATGATACTGCGGGCTCAGGCCTCGTCAAAGACTCATCTTTAAACTGTAATAACGCGCCCAAACATGAAGACACCAATCAGAATATTACTGTCCAAGATATCAATATTTACCAATTTACTGAACCTAATTCGATCTTAAATGTTTCTCAGATTAGCAATACTTCCGACCATTTATTAGAGAGTTCATCAAATAACAACTCTTCTACAGTTATTGATACCTCTCCTTTTTACAATAGTTCAATCATACAACTTAACTCAAGTTCAAACGCCACAAATGATCTTTTCAAAGAAACATCAGTTACAACTGGAGTTTCCCAAGAAACTCTAGAATCGAATAAATCATCAAATGAGGACTCCGGCGAATACTCCTCTTCCCAATTTCAAGATATAAATAATTCAAATTCGTCTATAACAGAATCTAGTCATCATGAATCCTCGAACTATACTTTCGAAATCGTCCTCTTGAACTCCAGCAAACAAGTTCATGGAGGATATATTTCCGAAGATCAAACGTACGGGTTAAAGTCTTACTACGAATTAGAAACTGGCAATTCAGGTAAAGATACAGATGAAATCATAGAAAATGATATGTATAATGAAACCTTAATAAACGAAGAAGAAGTTAAAGAATCATCATCTCTCAATTCTAGTTCGATCCTTTTCAATTTATTAAATCTCAACGTCTCTACCACACCAGATGTCCAAAACTGGTTTTACAACATCTCAGTTGAGGAAACTGCCAAAGATCAAAATTTTTCGAACACTACAGATGAAAGTGAAGTATCAGACAGAGAATCTTTAAACCATACTGAAGTCCATGATATGACTTTTGAAGTTCCTGAAAATAAATCATCTTTGGCGAACCATTTTCTAGTAACTATACTTGAAGAAATAGCTTCAACAACGAACACACCATCGGAACAAGAATTTTCTCTTAACATTGCCGCTACAACCGAGGCTGGTGAAAAGTTCAATAATTGCTCATTAGAATCAAATTTATTTAATTCAGCAAACAAAACGGTTCCAGTCACTTCCCAAAAAAACTTAACAAATACCAGCTCTGCCAATTATTCCTTACACAATTCTGATAATAAAGATTTTTATCAATATGAGAGAGCAGGATTGTCTCCACTTATTTCCAAAGAAGGAGGCAATTCTTCGGATGGATTCTTGGTAACTGAAGTCAGAGAAGACTTGATCAGAAACGTGACGTCCTCTCTTCATATGGCTGTAACATCGAGTACTTCTGATTCTGTAACTATGATTAATGTGACCGAAACCACTGTTGAAAATAGTTTCACGACAAATGTTTTTGAAAATCACACAATAAATTCTAACTCCAAAGTTAATGAAATAACTGAACTCAGGCCGTACACTGAAATTCATAAAATTGACTCGTCTTTCCTTAAATCGTTTTCATCAACCGCAATCTATCCCGAATCAACAACACCTCCTATAGTTGAACAAATACCAAGTGTTATATTAGCAACAGAAAATAACTATCCTGCTAGCAACCATTTTGACTTTTCTAAAAAACAGCATTCATCAGTCACCATATCATCAAATGACTCGTATTCGGAACATAAGCATATTGAATCTTCATCCTCTCGAACATTTGAAAATGAAAATAAAACTTTGTTATCCACCAATGATTTGCAATTTATACCAAAGAAATTTTCATCTATAGGAGATTCGTTTATTTTATCCACAAATGATAAAACTCACTCTCGGCATTTATCAGACTTGTGGAACACCATTTTGAACAGTCACCAATCTGAATCACACACTCAACAGCCCAAGGATTTCCTTCTTAATTCAACGGAGTCTGGTTTGATTGAAACAAATCTTGTAAACTCTGGTACCCTTTCATCTACAGAGAGCAGAGAAGGAGGGAAAATATTTTGGAAGCCCTTAACAAACCTGCTGTTATCCACAGAGTCGCCACTAATCGAGGAAGCCACTACAGAAAGGAGGATTATATGGAACTTGTGTTTCACCAAGAAACCCGATATCGATCCAAAGACACACAAAGAAATGTTCATGACGAAAGGCCCCGGAAACACAAAAGTCTTCTGGAACTTGTGCCCGACGAAGAAACCATACCTAACCTCACCCAGCTATCTACCAACCGAATCCTCAGTTTATTCTTCAACCTCTACTGCAACTTCGCCACCATCTTTATTCGATATTCTTTCTAATAATAGCGAATCTGGCTCCCCTTACAATGAAATTCCACACCAAACAACTTCGTCGGGAGAGGATGTAACAACCACCCAGATAACGGAAACGACTGACGTTACACATACAGAAGCTGCACCAGAAGAAACGACTCAGTAAGTTAGTATTTTTTTAGTTTTCATTGTTTAATTATCTTGACACTAACTCAAAAGTTTATAAACTTTCATTCAATTAAACTTTAGTTATTTTAAGAAAAATCCATCCTAAATTTTGAGACCTCCTTAGCAAGTAGCTGAATACAAAAACTAATGTATTTTGATATATTCTTATATTTTTTAATCATATTGTGAAATTATTTCAAACTGATGTTATAAATTTACAAATTTGTCTGTGATTTATCGAAAAATGTATGTAACTAACAATCAAATGATTCATACTACTAGCTTAAATATTCGTATCTCGGCCGGTAATTGCTGCGATATGCAGGAAGTAGAGACTAACCGAAATTCTTCAGTTTTAGGAAATCACAAGTTGACGATCAAAGCAACACAATTATGTTGTAAAACTTTAATTATATTAAGAAAATAAACAATCATTGTGTTTTATAGACCTATTTTTACTGAAAACTCTAAAATCAAACTTATGTTGAAATTTTGGTGCAGGTAGTTATTTTTCTCCTGATATAATTAAATTGTAAAGATGAAATTTCAAATTATAATATAAAGTCTGGAATAAAAAGGAATTCCGGAATCCAAAAATATCAAATCCATTTTTTGGAAACTAATACTATAGTTTAATATATTAAACACTCCCTTATAAATAGCAACTGCTTAATTATGGTAATTTTGAAAAAGTTAAAAAAATTGGGTTTTTCATTCTTTACAATAAGAATAAAATATTATAAAATGCAGTTATATTCCATCAAATATTAGGTTTTTAATCGAAGTAGTCCGTCATGTGTTTTTGCACCAATGTTGTATGAATTTAAAGGCTTTATCTTGATACAGACAATTTTAAATAAGATTTCCAAGTATATATTATTATTATAAATTATACAATCAAGTTGATTTTTGTAGGATTTGGACGATTTATAAAGAAATTTACAATTTTGAGTTTTTTCTGCATTTTATATTTTTATAGCACGATACTGGACAAAAATCCGGTACTCTAATAATTATAAATATGGTATCTTTCACAATCCGTTAATAAATGCATATAACAGGGAAAAAAACAATCCAGTTATTGAGAGTGGTATAATTAAAAAAATAGAAAATAAAAACTAACCCAACATTGACCTTAATTTTGACATTAAGTGAGCATATATTTGAATGAATTTCGTTAACTTTAGACAAAGATAAAATTTTTACAGACAAAATAGATTCGATGGTTAAAAATTTGTGAAGCTGAAAAATCACATGTCTAAGGAGAGTAAACACAATAGCAGGTTAATTGCCAATAACTATTAACTGCCGGCTTGAAAAAACAAAACAAAAAAAAACTTCTTTTTAATTAGCTGCTGATTCCAGGGTTACCATTTAAAAAAATGAAAATTTGTGGAAAAATAAAACAAAATTTCATTCAATATACTATTTTATATACTATTTATTTGTAGTGCTTAGAAATACTTATAAAATATATTAATTTTATTAATTTCAATATCGTATAATTTAACGAATTGTGTAAATGATAGCTATTATAAAATGGGTTTGTTATATAATGTTATAGCTAGAGAACTCGTACTTCCGGGCAAATATTCCATTTGAGGATACTGATAAGAATGCGACCTTGACCTAGTGATAAGGGGCCAGCGGCAGGTCTTTAGTTTGTGCCGATAACGGCTCCTTATCGCTTGATACGAAAATATTTCGAAAAGCAAAAGTGTTAATTAAATAATATGCACATTTTCAATGAATTGGGTTTCAGATTCATTTGCATATAGTTAGAAACAAAATAATTTCTTTACAGTATTCACCTTCTTCTTTTTTTTATTATTATCAATTGCGTAACGTTTTTATCTAGAGTTATCAATTTTTTACTGATAATTAGTAATCAGTTTACTAAAAGATTATTTTACAATAAAAATTTCGTTCAAGGATGTTTTAACTCCAAATAAAAAGTACCCCAAAACATATTAGAGAACTTTGCTATAAATATTTCCTAAAACCTCAGCTCTTCTGCTGAGTTTTTATTTTCTTATATTTTTTCAGGGTTCTTCTTATACATTTCAGAGCCGCATTTATGAAACTTTTTAAGCAACAACCTGTTCTAAAAATTGCCTTTTAATTCACATATTTAACTTCCCCTATTATTATGTTAGATTTATAAACGTACTTTTCAGTAATTAATTTATTGGAAACTATTACTTACTTAGCAAGATAAATTTAATAAGTGATTATTTATAATAATTGATAAATAAAATAAATGATAACTTTTTATTTATAAAGCTAGATATATATGCATTTAAAGGGAATTTCCAGAAATCTTGCTTAGCAGCTTTCATAAATACGAATCTCTAAAAAAGTATAAAAAATGAAAATTGATACCCAAGCAGAAAAAAACCCAGAAAATTAGCTGCATTGACTACCTAATGTAGAAGTTATATTTGCAGTTAGTCAATAAGAATTTATCCTTCGAATTAAGATGTGGCGACTTACTAAATTTATAGTGTGTTTATTGTAGAATTTCTAAGCTTAAATAATGTTAAACAGATTGGTAAAAATAAAAAAAAAGATCGTAACATAACTTTCTTTTATCTTTTATTTTAAATCCTCTTATTTTGTATTCTGAAAATGGATTTTTTTAGAAAAATATTTTCCCGGTACATCATCATTATCACAGAATAACCTACATTTCAAATGTAATTATTCGTAGCTTGAGAATAAAATCTATAGCTTAAACACATAGATATATTCCGAGAAGTAATGGACGGTATCAGGCAAAGTTGATAACAGATCGTATTTACACTGTTCCTAAAATTTGGACCGAATCGTTCCAGCTAAAATAGAGATGTTCTGAAGAAAATGCATTTGCGCATGTGCTAGCAGAAGTAGTAGACGTTATCTAATAAAATAGATATACAAACTCTAAAAAAATCATCAAAATCGAATGAACACTTCTATTGATTTACCCGAACCTAAATTTGATTGCAGATCGAAAGTGCACATGAGACCAGATTTGTTACTGCAATTTTTTTTTAACTTCCTGCATAAATATTCAGGTTTTTTTTTTACCTTCATTGCGTATTCGGAAATTAAAAAAAATCTAAATATGAACCCCTCAGAAAATCTTAACGAGCTTCTTGTCCATCATGCAATGTAGAACAGTGGCATGGTCACAAACGGTAGTAAATGGAATAAAAAAAAAAAGTACAACACACCATTAAGAACTACACGGAATGGGCAGAGGGTAGTGCAACCAATCGATGATAAAGAAGGCGATGTGAAGGATGATTTCTATGATCAGATTTCAATGCCGAGACTAGTCCAAAACCACAGTTTAGTCTAAACCTCTAAGAAAAGATTTATGACAATAGATGAACTATGCTTGTAGCAACTAAAGGTCTCCTGGTCTGCAATACGAAAAGCTGAGTAGTCAAAAAGACAAGTTTAATAAATAATTCTAGTTATTGATTGAATATCCCTTTTTTTTTTTGTATTCAATATCTCAAAAAATACAAGAGATAGTTTTTGGTAAAATGTTTTCTTCTCTATGACATGCCGACTTCAAGATATAACTGTATAACGAAACCCCCCAAAAGGGTCCTTTAAGTTTATTGTATCAATAAACTTTGTCAAACATAAAACCGAGATTGGAAAAGCCGAATATATTCAATCTGCCGACGGTATTGGGTTCGAAACTACCGCCAAGATGTTTAGATTAGAAATATGTAAAATAGATCTCATATAATAGAAAATAGAGCTTCTGAAGAACCAAAACGCCAACGTGAATTGACACTCTAGAAACCCCTAAGGTACCAGAGCGACCAGTTCGAAGAGATATGTATTTTCCATAATTTTACAGTGTTTATTTTGTGCTTCTATTTCGCAAATGATATATATTCATTCATGAGAGTACTCGATTCTTTATTGTTAATTTTCTTATACAATCTTCAATTCCATTCGCAATACATCTCGTCTAAATCCCGTTTCATAATATAATATTCTCTCGACTATTTTTAGACCTAACGATCTACTTTAATTGCCTATCATTTAATGGATTGGAAAGGACCAAGTTAATTAAAGAATTATTTCTCGAATGACAGGAACCGACTCGGTGACATTTGCCAAGGTTTCTGTGCCGTGGTCGTGGTGGGGTTTGCCTCCTCTCATTGCTGCTTCGATGAGGTTACTAGTCGCTGCTTTGGTCGCTTGCCTACTTCTACCTCTGTTTGGTCTGTGAGTGTCATTCCGTTCAATAACCAACTCATCAATGTTTCTCTTGATATGAGTGTAGAAAAATAAAATTCTTTTTTTTTTTCTCATTTAGTAAAAATGGTTATGGATTTGTTTTTATGTTCTTACTAATGAGCTTATCTGAATATTATTAATTTTATAATATTTAAATATTAGTCTTTCCTAACACTATCCCTTATATTCTCTTTTTTTTTTTACAAGGTTACTCCATTTATAAAATTATAACTGTGTAGCTTTAATATTGAAACTATTTTTAATATTTGTCGGTACATGAAGTCTTTAAAATAGCTTTAATCGAAACCCGTATCAAAATTAAATATATCTTTATCAATTTAATCAAGTATATGTAAATTTTTTCTGTGTGTCTTTACATATTTCAGTTTTTAATAACAACTAATTTCTATCTATATTCGCTTTCTTGATTTATTGGATTATCATTACACTTGCATCTAAACACTATTTAAAAATATTTTTTGTTTGTTCATCAATGCTGATATCATATGTAATTCTGCTTTGTCTATACATACATATATTTAAGGATTTTTTTTCCTACCCTCGTGTGAAGACTTTTTATTAGCATGTACAAATATGAATATGAAAAATGATTTTTCATATAGCTCATTATTCATATTTGTACGTAGAAGAGGAAATCACAGCACACAAAAAATGCAATCCTTCCCGATCCGACCCGCCCCGATAAGACCCCCAGGGAGCGACGGTCCTACATCACTTTTGAAATTTATTTGCTTATAATTAGTGATAATTATTTTCTTAAAACGGGAAAAGGAGACATAAAATAGTTAAATCGAGTAATTTTTAAGAAGTGTCTGAAATTGGAAAACGGCAAATTCTTAAGAGCTTAATCTAAGGAATTTTTTTTCGTACCCTACATTAAAATAAAATTAGTACTTCATACATATACATATAAATAATACCTAAATGTATTATACATGTTTCAACGTGGAGAACTTAAACTTCAAGTATTAAAACTAAACATTGAATATATGTTTAAAATTGTATTAATTAATTATTTTTTTATTGATAAATATTACAATCTGCCACAACATTGCTGGGCAATAAGTAATAGTGATAACTGATATATTCATACTACAATAAAATAACATAAGAATAAAAATAAATAAAGGGAAGAAAAAGACAAAAAATAAATCAAATTCCTCTCTAAATACAAACAGAAGGATAAAGAAAATAAACATAATCAAACGATGTACATGAAAAAATAAATAAATAAAATAATCGCGTCACATTCACACGTTTATATACAATATTTACAATTTACGCGTGAGGATCCCTGAGCCCACCTTATCTCCCACGTATGAGAGTAGAGAGAGCTCTTTGAGATCCCAGCGCATCCCTCTCACCGCGTCACTGGTAATGAGCCAGTGGAGGCTGAGCAAGTGCGCTAAAACATTGAATATCTAATATCATTTGTAGATCTAGTAGAGATAAAACCGCTCTTTATCATGTTCACCCTAGAATGATCCTCGGAACTCGATTATAATTCGAACTCGAAATTATCATCGAGGTGTTACATCTCACATTTCTAAGCTGTTTTTTTAAGATAAAAGAAAAATATAAAGTATCCGAGAATCAATTTGACATAACATGCAAATATAATCAATCCATATAAAAAATTCCCAAATTAAATTTTTGATCTTTCTTAATTATAATTCCTAAATTAATCTTTACAAAATTAATAAATGATTACGCAAGACATATGACAACTAGTTTATAACAAAAGGTCTGTGAAAGTCACTCTGTTCATAAATATAATCTAACGGTACGGAGGTCAAATGACGGCTGTTAAACGTTCACTTCAATCTAGTAATATTGCTCATAGTCATTTGCTGATTTCTTTTCAGTAATCTAGCTAACTGTCTATTGCGATTGTAATACACTGTAATAGTTATTGTAAAGTGGGTCGTGGATCGCGAACTGTGACATACCTATTAATGGACTAAACCTACTTTAATAGTCTACTTGGTAAACAAACCCATTCAAGAACTGATATTTCAATTTTATTATCGTTTCATTATCGTTACCATAAATATGGTAATTTTACATATTCTCAGAGGGTGGGAAAGTTTAACATAAATCATTTAACTATCAACAGGGTAGTTTCATAACGTAATATTTTGTCATAACAATGCCTCAGTGGCATGTCTGAAAATTTCTGAGAGAATTTTTACTAAATTATGGTTGCAAATCTGGTTTGCTTTTATTTTGCGCTGACTCCACGGAAAGAAAATTCGACCTTCCCACTAGGATGAGAATAGGTTTTTTATCTGTAGGATACCTCCTCCCACCTCTGTATATCAAAAATAACCAGATAGGGAAGAACCAAAAAAAAACATTACTAATTTCAGAATTTAATAAAATGTATGAAAAATTGAGGTTACGAAAGTAAACCTCTAACCCACAATTACATTTATATTTCACTAAAAACATTATTATCTGTACTGGCCAACTGCTTTTATTTACCAGAACAAATGAAATATACATTGAACTAGATTTTTAAAAGCACCAAACATTAATATGGAGCCTTGTATGACAAAAACAAAATCAATATTTGTTCGACAAGATGTTGGTTGCAGGCCACATAAGCTCCAGTAGAATTTGTATCCTGATTGATCATTTTTTATCCTTAATTAGTGATGCCACGTATTTAATTAGGTCTTTTTTAGGACTCCAAAAATAAAAAAAATATTTACCAATATACTATGCAACAATTCAACGAAACTTAAGACAGCACACTTTGCACATAAGTCATTTTTCCTGCGCGAGTCTCCGTACTATATTGTCAGCGCGCAGGAAAATAATTTTATAATTTCAATTATAGATTATGTTAAAGTGTTTTATTCAACGCATTAGCTAAATGTTAGCAACATTGTTCCATTTGTTTGTGAGTTATTTCTACTTTCATTGTTGTGTCACTTCCTTCGTAACTTTCAGTATTATTTCTAATTACTTAAAATTCACTCATACGAAAGAATTTTCATATGAAATAATTCTTACGACGAATTTAATATTTTACCTCTCTTCTAGGTAAGCAGTAAATATAAAATAAAATATTTTCGGTATTTTTCACTCTATTTTGGTTAAAATAAACATTATTAGGATATTAGATTATAGAAATATATCCACTAGATAATTTATTATTTTATTTTATTTATTTATTCTTCATTTTCATAAAATTCACTCCCTTTTGGTGATTGAGCTGTTTTATGGGATATAACAATAATAATTGACTAAAATAAAAAAATCGAATCATTATTGAACCATAAATGGTAAATTTTCCCTTGATCTTTAATTGTATTTATTTATCATATTTTAATTGTTTCTTTCCACAAAACTAGCACAGCCGGTTAGATTTAAGCTATCAATTATTAGACCGTCCGAACCATACGTTGTGGTTTATAACCTAACACCATAAACTGATTCTTTATGTGATTTAATTACAGCATTAATAATAATAGTTTAGGTTATAATTGTAACCCCCACCAACAGAAAATTAGTCCGGGCGTTTCAATTTGAAGCGACTAATCAAACAGAGGTAGCATGCACATATTTCAACATCTGATTGATTGATCCATACTGCATAGTCTATAGTTGGTAATCTTCCAATTAAATCAGCACTTTTTTAAAATTTGTTTTATTATTATTTGAAGGGCATTCCCAAAAATGGTTCACTATAAAAAAATTAGAAAACCGAGAAGCATAATAAGTTTCTTCCTAACCTTATTTGAACGATATCAATGAAGATGGCAAAACAAGTTAATTAGGTAAAAACTTTTTTTTTTTTTTTTTTTTTTTTATCTCGGAAAACATGAAAGAATTTTAGCTCGTAGATAGAAGGACCTTTTTATCTTTAGTAAACATTTACACGATTATGTAATTTTTTAACAACTAAGAACAGTTCTTGTTACTAATAGTATGTATATTTATGTAAACGACGACTTCAACAAATGGCCTCTCTTATTTCAAGCTTTACACAAAAGAGGTTAACCTTCATCGTTCCTGTTTGCTTGACTAGACTCGTCAATGTAAGTTCGACCTTTTCGAACCGAGATTCAGGAAAGAACAACACTTCCTACCGACTGTTGTCGGCAGGACATTGAACTTGACCCGGAGAACTTCACTCTCCCTAAGTGAAGCTCTCGTAGACTCATCGCTATTCATGGAGTGTTTCCATGAATATCATCTAAGATCGTGATCTTGAGGTGGCTTTGGCATGTATCATGGTTGGACTGTGATATATTTTTCAGGATACATGAGGTATCAACGTTCGTGCCACGAATTCAAAGAAAAAGAAACTGATGCTTCTAGTTGGCATCCTTATCTAACCTAATTACTTTAATGCAGTAATTTTTTATTTTATTGTGTTGTTATTATTAATTTTTATTATAAACAACCCTATTGTGTTTTAGCGGGTTTTATTTTTAATTATCAAATATCAATCAGAATGATCGAGGAAAAAGTTAACCCCATTAAATACCCATTTTTTAAAATATAAAACTATACAACAATTAAAATTTATAACAGTTTTGTACTAAACATATATATATGTCACATATTTGTGTCGTTTCGTACCTTCCTGTCACATTCTCCTCTTTACTCCAGACACATTAATATATACAAGTCCTAAAAGTAATTGTTAAAACTTACTTAATAAGTTTCTTTTCCCAGGTATTTATTTACTTGTTTTTTTTTTCTTCTGGCTATTATATCAATAATAAATAAATTATTAAGAACATAAAAATTATAATATATAATTAATTAATAAATTTTATCAACAAAAACATAAAAGAACCCTTATGAATGTATCTTAAGTTTTTTAATTTTTTTAAATTTCAGTTTGTTACAAAATTACTATTTCCTACAATGAATATTGTATCTTATCTAATATATAGTTATCTAACTATAATCTAAAATATTGTATATTATTTATACATACGTAAAATTAAACTTTTCTATCATTTTATTAATACCAGAATAAAAGGTAACAAAAGTTGAATATATGTGTAAATAATTTACAATATTTTAACTTATAACAATATTAATCACAGGTAATGGTAATTGTGTAACTAACTGAATTTAAGTACACTACAGTTTTTTTTTCAAAGCTTCTATTTGAAATAAAGTTTTGTGTATATATATAATAAAGAGATTAATTTATGATAATGATAATAATATCAGTATACAAGGTAAATTTTCGTTTTTAAGTGATTTTATTTAGTTTTACTATTATTAATTGTACGTTTTCTATCGCATTTTATTATACTTTCTATCCCCACCAATGTTCCCACCATTTCCCATCAATACATAAGCATGGTAATGCAATATTATGGTGGCATTGTGATAGTTTATTAATGAATCAACTTAATAGAACCAATCGGCCTCACATATTTTTTTAAAGCTCTGCTAACAGTTTATATGGAGTGTATTAGCTGGTATTTGTTGCATGGTTATCATTTCCATAGAAAAAAGGAAGAAGTTACTTACCAGCACTGTAAAAAAAAAAAAAAAATAGTTAAGTTAATGAGGAGAATAAGGCACTAAGCTACAACTTCCTAACATAATGGAATGTAAATCTCCCCCAACACGTACTCATTGGCAGCAAGTCCTGAGTGTTAGGTTAAAACAGCCCTGATGAAGACCAACAATGTTGGCCGAAACATCAGCTCTTGATAAATAGTTAACTCCATTTTTAAACTTTATTTTTTCTAGTCCACCTCCATGACCACTCTCCATTTCGATCAACTAACAATAGTACAGGAACCGGGAAGAAAAATAGCCAGTTATCTCACCCCAATTTTTGATTACTTTTATGAAAACTATGTATAATTACTAGTGAAAATTGATAAGTCTGCCAAATATTGATGATGTTTATCTTTGTAAGAGTAATAGTTTTTATGATATTTACAAATTAAACTCACAAAATGTTAATTTCTAGTTATTGTTATAAAATTTTGGATTTTTGAAAAAATATATCTCTAGACCCATAAGATGCACATATGTCTGCCAACACTCAAAATAAAGAAAATTTAGTTTTCAAAATAAAAAGTAGTTTATGACATTTATCGTCGTAGAGATAGTAGTTTTTATGATATTCACATATGAATATAAATTTGGCATTTGTATGAATATAATTTTGAATATTTGTCCGAACAACTATAAATCAATTTATTTTAGCAAATTTGATGAAAACTACTACTTCTACAAAAATAAACGTAAGACTACTTTATTGTCTATTAAACTAGCTTTAATTTGAGTGCTAATAGACATCTGTAAGTCACATAGTTCCTGAGATATAGATTTCTCAAAATAAATTAACTAACTACTGATCTTTCAGTACGTGCCATACAACATTTTTATGAAATGTTGTTTTTTTCAAAAGGTATATCTCAAGAACTATTGAACGTAAATAGCTCTATTAGGGCTTACATTATAGCAAATTTACTCTGCTTTAAATGATGCTCTCTTAGATTTTCTATTGTCGTTGGTAGTTGTAAAGATATAGAGCTCCTAATAAAAAAATAATTATTTTTAACGTTTTGAAACAGCCGCCATTTTCTATTCCCCCTACCTATACTTGGCAAACTCATCAATTTTGACTCGTAATTATACCTAGTTTTTAATTAAGTAATCAAAAATCGGGGTGAAATAACCGCCTTTTTTTCCCTCTTGGGCTCTTGTACAACTACCTCATGCAATAAAAATACAAAATACATTCTGTAAAAATATTTTTCTTTTATTTAAAGATTCACTTTCAAATCTCGTAATTCTTAATTATATAAATGTAAAATATGAGACAGTCATATATTTTTTTAATATCTGTCACCGTGTTTTTATATTACTTAGCTGTTCTTTAATCAGTATTATAATTATATTTTTGACAACTGTGATATTTCTTTATTGTTATTTTTGTCTTTTTATTTTATTCATCACCGCTATCATTTTTTTTTCCATAGTTATTTTGTTTTCTCCCGTTTATGTAGTATGAGTGTTCAGTTAGAACTCTAATACTCATTGCCCTAGATTGTCTCAACGTGCATTAATATTCCTCAATAAATATAGTAAGTTGAAAATATAAACAAAAAAATAATGTGAGAAATATCAACCTTACCTAAAATAAACGTACTGCCCTCTATACGTTAATTTTTGAATGAAAAAGAAAAATGTAGAGCACGCAATTCTATAATGATTCAACATTATCTCTGTTCTTTGTGTTTTTTTTTTAACAATCCAAAGACCAAAGAAAAAAAACTCAAAACAATGAGGATAATTTTCTGCCTTGAACAATGTCGTCATGGATCGCTGATAAATAGAGACGGTTCATTGAAGATTGCCTCCTGCGTGACTGCATCTAAATAATTGCATCCAGTTGCATAATGATTAGGAAACGCGTTGATAATCAAGAGAAGCAACAACAACAACAAAACGGCACAATGCCCTATTAAAGACGTATATAAAAGAGCACCTTGCTGGCAGGTAGGAAGACGGATTGGGTCCGCTACTCAAGGACGGGGGGCGACCTTAACCGGTTCCTATCGTTTCCTCTGTCGATCTCCTGGATAACGTCTTTGTCTTCCTGATGGCAGATAGTATGATGCCTCTTTGGTGTCCATGTCCTGTAAATAAACATTTTATTTTTATTTTCATCTTTAGTTTGTGTGTTTCCGGCCACAATTTTTTTTTTTTTAATTCCAACTTTCATTGAAATAAAACAATAGGCCACTCTCTTGGGCAATAAGTATTAATGTTGTAATTTTTTTTTTCATACCCTCCTGTAAAGATTTTAGTGGGTATTTGGTACGTACATATAGGAGGTATGCTTTATGTATAGCTGGGTGTGAAGGATACCTTGGATTGCCTTTGGCATTATAAGGTTAGATGAGGGGTCCGATGAAGGTTGTAACTTGGTTGGCTTACGCGAGTGGATTATTGGAACGGGGAGGGGCCGTTCCGCTGGTTGAATTAATGTTGTGAGTAATAATCATACCATATATACATACTAAATACAAATATAATAAATGAGTATAAACTTAAATGCATGATTATTATAAAATAATATTTACAGATCGTATAAATAACCGGATAAATGAATTAAATAGTATCAAACATATTAAAACCTTTAAAGTAAAGAATTAATATAAAATAAATCATAATTATTTATCCCGAACTAAGATCTTTCACACGCATGTGTTTGAGAAGGCAGAATCCGAATTCCTAGCGCTTCTCTGCCAACCGTTCTGGTATCGTTCACAAATAACAGTTAAGAATAATATAATTGTTAATTTGAATTATTCACACCATATATTATAGTATGACTGCCACGTCTTATTTTGATTAATATATTATTTTTATAATTTAAATATTATATTTTAGTATTATTATTTTAGAATTAATTGCATATAAATGGAAAATACTTTTTTACACGTCTCAAAATTGTTTTGCATCTACAGTATAGATACGTAAAAATAATGGTGTACATAGCTATCAGCCTTTCATCTTTCATTACAGATACTTATGTTAAGCTTTTTGAACGTAAATTATTTCATTGAATATTTGGATCAAAGAAGGATGAATTATCTGGATAGTTTAAACACCGCCAAATGCCTCCTGATCAGCTCCGAGTGAAGGCAGTTTGATAAATACAATTAACACGATAACAATGCAGAGATTAAACTGGATGTAAAAATTTGGTCGAGATATAAAATGATAAACATCGTAGAGATCAGTCGAGGTGTGCTTATGTTAATTAATTTTTTTATTATGATTCACACTTGTTCATTTATGTCTATTGAAAGTCATATCCTAGTGAATAGGAGGTGAACTAGAATCAGAAACTCAAAAAATCTACGTTTTTTCTAAAGATACCTGGAAAGCAATGAATCCTAGATATAAAGTATGTGTTCAAACTTCTAAATGATCAAACAGCTTCAAAACCTGCTTGAACATGCCATTCTGTTCAACAGTCTAGACTCCCCGGACATGAGGCTGTTTCAGGAGATATCTTAATTATTTTCTTCGCCTACACGCTACGTCCTGAAAAGAAATCTAACTCAATAATAATAAATATTAAAGTAGATTAAGGTAAATTAAGATATTTTAAAGTAGTAATCCTGTTTTATTTGGATACCGTCGGACACTAGATAAGGGCTATTGTATTTTCTCAAGAATATGGAATAAAGTATTTCTGATTTATTTGAATAATTTCAGTGACTAAATGATTAAGAGGTCTTTATGTTGGGAACGTTTATGAGTTCTTTCAATAAATGTAAGAGAATGAGATTCTGAATACCTAATTTAAAAATTAAGTCTTAGAATTAATATCGCATTTTCGGTAGATCCCTTGAAGAGCAGAAAGAGTACCTTTTTCCGGTTTATTGGAACGTGCCAACCTTCCAGTGCCACAAGTACGGACTCAACTTCAGCCGCGTCAAAGACTGGGGACTGCAACAAAACTATCATGACGAATTCCGCGGTGAAGAGATCGCCATCCTCTATGACCCCGGAGAGTTTCCAGCGTTGCTGCCGGCATCTGCTGGCCGAAGAGTGCAGAGGAACGGAGGAGTACCGCAGGAGGGCAGCCTCACCAGGCACCTCAGTCTCTTCCAAGGTCACCTGGAGAAGCTGATACCCAACGTCAACTTCAGTGGTGAGTACAAGAGTACAAGTAAAGTAGAAAGTAGTGATAGATCAGTTGAAGTTTAATTAATGAAATCATTAAACTAAATCCTGACCCGCAGTCCTTGTAACAACATAAATATGTTTGAAACAAATACTATAATTTTCACTAGTGAATACCTTTCTTGATGGGCTACGAGTGTTAAGTGTTGAGGTAATGGTACCAGGTTTGGAGAGATGTTGATTCTACTCCCATCAACTTCAATCAATATTTATTTCTTTGGAATCCAAATAATGAATCTTAACATCCTCAATCTGGTTCGTAGAGGGCAATAACCTTAGGTTCTCATGCATTATGTAGCTTCAAACCTAAGTTTTTGGCGTAATGGTTTACTTAATTGGCTACAGAGAATCTTAAAACCCCAATTATTTCATAAACTGCTTCCAAACAAGGAAGATCAATCATACTCGACAATGATCAAACTCATCATCTTCGAACCACACCGACGTAACATTACGTCCTTACAAAGTATAGTACGCAATATCCTTCTTTATTTTAAAATAGTGATCTGTCTTTCACTTTCTATTTCCGTTTATAATAACCTCACCTTCTTCTAAATTAATAAGCTGGTTTTTGCAAAACGTTAAATTGTGTAGAAATTAATTCCTTAATTAGTGAGTCCTTTGGAACGTAAAATGTATAAAGAAAAAGTGTTATTAAGATATTATGAATAAATCAAAACCTACCAAGAAAACTTTGGAAAAGTTGATTATTATAAGATTTTCGTAAACTGTAAAATTACAACTATCATCAAAAAAGATTATATATTATATATTTGATCTTATATCACTTTTCTTTGTCATTATATAGGCCTAGCGATAATCGATTTCGAACACTGGCGCCCAGTCTGGCGACAGAACTGGGGGAGTCTCAGCCCCTACAGAGATTTTTCTAGGCTCATTGAGAAGAGGAGACACCCTTTTTGGTTCTCGACCATGGTGGAAGTGGAGGTTTGTAATTAAAAAAAAAGGAGACGAAAAAATGATTTATTTGATCATAAATTAAATAAAATAAAAATGTATGTATATTCATCTACATAATGATATTAAAGTTTTTATATTCCTCAAAAGGAAAAGTTCGTATATACTTATACACATGTATTTATGTATTGATGGAATCTATGCATACCTATATGGAAAACCCCTTTCTCATTTTAAAATACATAATTCTTTAAACAATGTTATGTTTTGTATTAGTGAAAAAACAAAAATTCCTAAGACAATAATACTTATTTCAGGCAACGTACCGTTACGAACTTGGGGCCCGTGTATTCCTGTTGGACACCCTGAAGCTGGGGAAGAAGCTCCGTCCCCGGGCCAAATGGGGATACTACGGCTTCCCATTCTGCTTCAACTACACCCCCTACAACAACCGGGCCGCATGCTCCTACGAGGTACAGCTCGACAATGACAAGTATGTTTCTCTTTATTAGTTCCTTCTAGAGTAAATAAGCAAAGATTATTATTTTTCCAAGATCTAAATCTTTATATTGCATTCTCAATACTTTTGATACAGTTGTTGATTTGCTTAGAGAAAAAAAAGCTTCCTGCAAAAAAAAAATTTTTTTTTTGAGAACATCTATCATGGTTCACCTAGCACTGAGGATGATATGCTGCGCTCCGTTTTTGTAAAAAAAAATATAATTTTAAACTTATTTTTCTTACTGTGAACAACTTTCTTTCTTTTTTTTCTTGAACTTTGAAAATTTTTTCGAAATTGGCTTAATGTTTTTTTATTCTAACATGGCCTGAAATAATGTCTCCATTCTTTGCTAACGGTTTTTTTTTAAATTCCTTCTTTGGACTGTCAGCTATATCATTCCTCAGGATCGCAGTCAAAAAATCATGTTTATGAAATATGGAATTCTTTATGATTTTGTTTTTTATAATAGATAAATATGATTTATTAAATTATAGGAAGAGTAACGGTTAAGAAAGGTACACAAAAATAATAATAATAATTTATGATAAATAAGCTTTCTAATATCTGTTTTCCCTTTTTTCCTATAATTACTACATCTATAAATCCTACATCCTACGGCTAAGTAATAAACAATAACCTTCTAAATATAATTTATGTATGTGTCACTAAATACATAAGATATCTCTGGACGCATCTGGAGGCCAACAACGTAGGCCGAAACGTCATCTCACATTAAAAATAAGTTTAAAATTGTTTCTTCTTTGTCCGCGCTTCTTGATTAAAAATATAGTGAAAATAATTCTTATTTGATTCCAAATAAATCCTTATTGTTTCTTTTCTTACATTCTGGAACTTTTGAACATATTCATGATAGTTTTTGAAAATTTAAATCTTTCAGTTTAAAAAAATTATTTATTTTCACAAAATAGAGTGGATGTTAATGAGATATACAGGAATTTTATTAAATTGTTATTTACGTTTTTTTTTCAGTATGTACTGGCTGTTCTCCGAAACGACGGCTTATTACCCCTCATTGTACCTCAAGTACAACGATATGTATTCGACGAAGAGGCAAAGGTTCATAAAAGGCAGGCTGGACGAGGCCTTAAGGGTGGCTCAAGGAGTTCCAGTTTATCCCTACGTCTGGTACAAGTACCACGACAACCATCAGTTTCTAACCAAGGTTCGATAAGCTAATAAATTTAATAACTACAATTAGAATTATTATTAAAAAATTCTTACCCTCCTTATTCTCCCTAGGAAGACATGGTGAACTTGCTGAAGATACCCAAAGACTTCGACTGCAAGGGTGCAGTGATATGGGGAGCCAGCCGGGATGTTAACAGTCGCGATAAGTGCCTAGCACTTCAGAGTTATTTAGAAGAAGTGATTGGACCAGCCGTTAGGGACCTTCACGAAGAAACGTTTAGAGAAGGAACTGTCGACCATGAGGAAGAGGAGAACTCTGAGGAAGACTTTGACGATGAAGATGTAGAGATCGAAGAAAAAAAAAACAGTTACGATGTAAGAGATTTTGAAGTATGAACCAAAATTGATAAATCGATAAGGACTTGCATGATTGGTAAGTAGTTCTCTTATAATTCTCATCTTGTTTTGTTTCAAGTATTCTTTAGTTTTAAAGCTATCTAAAAAAAGTACATTTTGGTCAAGACCTTGAAATTCGGTAATTAACATAGAATAAATAAATTTTTTAATCTATCAAAAAAAAGTTGTGGAGCGAGTGGCTTAGTGAGTAAGGTCCGAGACCGAATCCTACTGTATCAGATGATTATTCATTCTGTTATATCAGCCGTTGAACAAACTAGGGTCTCTTGACCGGAAGCACACCCAGCCTCTAAAATCTGGCTACCATTATACAGGGAAAAACCTGGCAGTTGAGAGTGATTCTGACCGTGCACTACCATTGGTCATGAAATAGAACTTTCTTACTAAGTACTGAACCCTTGACTCTTCGTGAGTCATAATGATACATGTTTTATTTTATTTTATTATTTTTTTCTTACTTGTGTACAACAAATTATTAAAATGTACCTTACTTTTAAATTTTTACAATATTGCTTCTATTTGAGTTTAATAAATGTTCTATTAATATAGAAATAAAATTAATTTATTTTTTATAATCAATTAGTTCCTCTATTTTTTGCAGGTCTGAATAACTAGCAATTCGCAACTGGATACATAAAGTAAAATACTGTGACGTTCTGTATATAAAATTATTTATTGTAATTATGTATATTTTTCTTAATAAAAAATTATTTATGTATAGTAAATTCTTTGTATTCACTTATCTATTGTATCAATTAGCTGATCCTTTTTCTTGTCTTTTGAAATCTTATGATGATTTGATCTTAGACATTTTTTAGTTAAATAATTACGCCTTGGAAACTATTGTCTTCCAATATTTTTATTTATTATTAGGTTTGGAGAAAGATTTACATAAAAGTTGTTTCTAAAATAAATAAATTAATTAAGTTATTTGGAAGATGTTAAAGAAAAATTTCCTAATAAAAATTTAATTAGTGAAATTTTTATTAAAATAAACTATCAATACTCATATAGATAAATAGGAACAGATTAAATTAGTAAAAATTAACCTTATTGTTTAATTTAGAGTATCCTATACTCAGAAAAAATGCAATTGATAGTATCTGAGCATTTCATATTGTTAACTTGACTAAAGAAAAGTAATATAATATAAAATATATATGAAATATTACTAGGGGGAAAAAATAACATTTTGGTATAAGATTAATTTTCAACAGGAATTCTTTTTTAATCAAGTTTTTTTTTTTTATCCAATTAATTACCTCACTATAACTGTAAATAAGGTAAAATAAAAACCCACTTCATGAAGGCACGAACCCACAGAGACTCACGGCCAGTATATATTATCTGCTCCGGGTCCATGGAGTTAGTTTCACTGTACCTTACCACTGACCTACCCGCTCCCATATATATTTTTATATTAGAACTTCGAAAATAAGTATAAATTTCAGAATAATCTATCAAATATTGATTCCTTCATTCCTTCATTTTACTGTTGGATCTCGTTTTTTCGGAATCCGTTTTTGATCATTATTGGCTCTATATTTATATACGTAAATCGTTCGTTTAATGTTTTTTTTTGTTTTTTTTTGGAATTTCGAGAATATCTGATATGTTTTTTTTTGCTATTTTTTAGTAGCACTTTGACTTACCTCGAGTTATCCTCCTTTTGAACAAATATACCATTTTAAGCAACTAAGGGCTGATTTCAACGCAGAGCAATACTACAAAAAGGTGGGAATGAATTCCGGTCCTAGATTTCGTCATTCCAATTTTTTTTTTTTTCTGTTTTTCATGAGTTGGCACTACTTTTTTCTCCCTCCTTTGCTCTTCTTATATGTGAATAATATGAATTGAATGACAATTATTTCTGCTAAGAAAGCTGGAGGAGTTCGAACTTATGCTTACTATAAATTGGCAAAAAAAAAAAAACATATTTAGATGAGAAAAAAAATTCTTACATTTTGTATTAGTTTTCATTTTTAATTTTCTTATAAAGCAATTTATATTAGAATTTCGCTTATCTATCCAAGTCTGGATCTAAGCATTGCCCCATAAGCAGGAGAAACGGTTAATCCAAAAAAACATTAATAATAAATTAACTCATAAATAAGGGAAGTTTAAAAACTATCTAAATACAACGTAGTGTTCCTATAAATATTATTATCTGATGAAATTGAATTTATAAGACCAATTTAAAAAAATCTTAAAATACTTGATAGAATATAAGTGAACAAACGAAAGTTCTTAATAGTTATGAAAGAGTCAGTTACTTTTATCGCGCTTATTGTCCTCTTAACATTTTATTTGTGTATTTATTTTATTTTAATATCCTGAAAGTCGTTTTTTATTTATTTATTTATTAGAATAAATTGTTATCCTCTAGACGGGACGTCTAGCCTTAGCTAAATCAAACTTGTGTTACAACATCTGAATGTTATAACTATTTTTTACTAAAAATACTAATTTAATTTAGTTCCTGTCCTGTAAGAAGAGTGAATTCATCAAATTAGATATTTTTACAATAGTCATTGATACCACTTAGTTTAACTATGTGTTGAGACTACTTAGTTTAACTATGTACAATCGGGATTAGGTTGGGCCGAAAATTTTTTTTATTATGATTAGTATTTTTATTTTTCGAAATGCCGGAAAAGAATTTTCTTTAGGTTAGATAAACATAGATAAAATTTTTCTTTATTTTCAAACCCCAGTTAGTACAGTACTTCATGATATCATGTCACTCTAACATTAACCCCTGTATTGTATTACAATGCTTTGGCATCAGAAATACAAACACATATTACAATGTACAATTTTAAAATTACCACAACAATCTTCCCATAGAAGACTTTAATTACAAGAATTTAATTAATTAATTAAATCAGTATAGAAGACTTTAATAGTATGAAGGAAACATGAACTTAACAAAGCGAAAAAACGTAGAAGAGAGGAAAAAAAGGACTGAATCCTTGGATCTCGGATCCTTGGATTCAACTTTAGTTTTTGGGATTTAGATCCTTTCGTCCATTTTACTTATAAAATTTTGATTTTCTATTGACTTTGTGCATGGGAGCGGATGATCCAGTGATAAGGCACTGTGCTACTAACTCCAAGGAGCCGAGTTCGATTCCGGCTGTAGCAGATAATTATTATTAGCCGTGGGTCAGCCCAGTGGAACCTTACGGAGTCTACCCAGCCTCATGAAATGGGTACCCTTACTTGGATAAAATCTGGCGGTCGATTGTGATTCTGACTAAATCACTTCTTTGCACAACCGTTGGTCTAGTTACAGTACTTCCTAAAGGCGTTAGTGCACCCCTTTAGAGGTTGTAACGGTCCAGATTTTTTTTTTAATGACATAACATTTACTTTTGCTTTTTGTTTTTTTACTTCTCGATCATTTTTTTATGATATATCATTCTTTTTCGTTTTTTTATTTGTGTTTTTAATATATATTGGTTTATGCTTCAGTAATAATTAATCCTCAAATTTAACCTAAGTAAATCAAAATTATAGAGATAATGTGGTTATTTCCAGCATGAATGGGAAAAAGAGAGAAAAAAAAATTGTACATTTTTCGTCAAGTAGTATTTTCCAGATTATGTAAACTTAGAATGTACTCTTTTCATAATGATTAGGTTCGGTCTTTTTATAAATGATTAATATAGAATTTGTGATTTTTCAGACATTTTTATTCTTTCTAAATATTTGAAAAAGTAGTTACTCTTTTAGTTCACTGCAGTAAAGCCACTTTCAAATTTACGTTTAATCTGACTATACAAAATGATAATAATAAAACACATAAATAAGGGAATCAGAAAGTCTGTTTTTTTGCTAGTACAAGATACACGTATTAGAAGCCAAGACCCGGCTGACAGGGAACAGATATTCGTGAAGGCAGGAGAAGACGTCGATATGACTGGGGCTATATCCGTGCAAGGCCCCATCAACTATCGTGAGGGAGCGGCCAATCATATTAATTTCCTGCTTGGGCTTGTTACCGAGGCGCTGCCTATCCGACAGACAAGATGACTATCATTTCCCGACCTGGCAATCAGCTTGCCCTCATACTTCGCAGGCACGGCAGCTCTCTCTGTCCGGATGTTTCAAACGAGCACGGAGTATCGGTCGCTCTTCACGTGCTAACCGGATCACGGTTGGCTGGTCTTGAAACTCGATATATCTCTGAGATTGCCATTAAGACAGTTTACTTAAGAGAAATACATAACAAGTTATGAAAGACGACTTATTACTGAGATGGAAGATAATGTTCTGTATCTTTTCCCCTTTCAATTGCTAATATAAGTGCTTTAAAAAAAGAAAGACATTTAACTGCGTTAATTAAATATTTTTCAATTTCAATATACAAGATAGCTATTTTTTAAACACGTTTAAGCGTATATCGGTTCAAATTAAGCTATTTCAAACAGGGGCGTGGGAACAAAAGAACGAGACAGCACAAAGGCTTCTTGATTCGATTTTTGTTTAAATATTTCTGAAAATTCAGAAACTAATAGAAATAGCAATAATTATGTTATAAGACTAGAAAATATCATCATTAGTCAATTTTAGATAAATTATGAGTGTTATTACATTTTTAAATGATCTCTTCAAATGAATAAATTATTTTATATATATAATCTTTTCGCTTTCTTGAGGCTGGTCATTATTGTTTAAATAAAATAAATTTTATTCAATTTAAATCTCAAAAAAATTATTACAGTACTGACTCGATGGCTTTTTGATGAGGTAGGAATGAGTGAGTCTCATGAGATCTAATCTAGTCAGTACGTACTCTTCTCTATGACATTTATGGCTGGAGCTGTGCATTACTTACATACTATACCATGATAAAAACAGGAGATTGGAAAATACAGGATGCAGAAAAGTTTTGTCAATTCTTTTTTTTTTTTTTTTTTAATAATTTATTTATTGTTATTTACAACTGTAAACACATACATACAACAAGTAAATTTGCTGTAGATGACATAGTGACATGATACAAACATATGGAGAATCTACCCACTGATAGAACTCCAATAACATTTCTACAGGAGAAGATCTCGAGGCCATCTTCTTTTCAGACGCCTAGGAGGATTATTTGGTAATAAAGGAGAAGCCAGGTTAGAAACAAGTGGATTTGGGTGGTTGAGAAGTTTATTATGGAAGGAACGGTATCTGGTTCTGGCCAAATCGGTAACATATGGAGCATTGAGGTCCTGATGGATGACTTGATTTGTGACAAAGTAAGGAGCATTAAGGATTTTGGACTGTAAGGATTGGATTTTGGATTGTCAATTCTAAAACAATATCGTTGTTTTTGACTTAAAGTGACTTCAGTTTATGGTTTGTTGATTTTTATACATTAGCGTGGTTATTCAATAAAATGAACTTTTTGCTACTATACCATTACTTATCCGAGAAGAGGGATGATGTATTCCGACCCACGGAAACAAGCAGCGCACGGCTGTTAGACAATTATTACGGTCGGTTGGCAAGCTCCCCTGCATAGAGCTCAACCACACAACCACAGTAATTAACCTCAATGCCAGGAATGCTCGGTCGACCGTAACCAGGCCCTCAACTAGTCCGATTGACTTCAAACATCTTCACATCGAGGATCTTATCATCCCCGCCCGTTTTCACTCTTCGTTGCCTCCAAATGGACCGCCTAATCGATCCGTTCTGTTTATTCAGAAAGAAACACGTGCCTCTTAAAGTGATTCTGTTTTATCCTTCGTAGGAAAAGAAGGAATCTTTTGAAAATATTATACTATATTGCAAGTGTACCTAACTAAATACTCTGTTCAAAATGCCAGAACATAAGTAAATAAAAGTGCATAAGCAGTGGGTGATTATACATACATTACACCTCATAAAATATTTTAATATTTTATATATATATATACAATAAAGAATGATTATACTAATTATTGAAAAAGTAAAGTAAAAGTATGAAACCCGCGTAGCAAGGTTATTGCTAATAGTTATTGGTTTTTCGATCTTTATCGAAATTCTTAGCCCTTTAGATCGAATTAAGGAATCAATAATCATCATAGATCTATTATTTTCCACTTTGGTTTCAAGTCAGTACCATTAGAATCTTCATAATGTTCCTTGTCATCCAAATGAGAGTTTAAGTATCTAATATTCTTATCCGTTCCAAAAACAAAAATAATGCATGTATTGTAAAATAGCCAAAAAATATTAATAGAAGGTCATAGAAACGTTTTGCCAATCCTAACAGAATATTTTTGTTGTGGACTTAACGTTTCTCCATTTTATTTCCTGTAAAACTAACGTATATATTTAGTTAAGAACAACATTAAATATGACAGAATAATTAAATTTGAACCGGGAAAATAAAACGTTTGAGGAGATTGACTTTATGTCCTTCTTTTTCTCTCTTATAAAGGCATAAAATTATGCCTATGAGATAAAAGATTATGGGTTTTTCCTGGAAGTTTAGGAATGTAGCTTTCCAACGGTTATAGTAACATTAAATTTGGATAAAATTCAGAGGATTTATGAATCTTTGCATAAACGCTTCTATGATATTTGAAATAATTATTTATTTAAACAATTATTTCTTTTCTATATGCATTTAAATTTATAATTCCTAAATTTTATTTGGTTAATTCGATTTTTTTCTAAAATCGAAAATTGAAAAAAAAATTTCTAAAAATTTTGTTATAAAATTTAACACTTATAATTTCATGTAATTTTGTTTTACTCTTCTTTTTTATGCTTCTTTAGTACCAGTTCGCCTTGGTTTGTCTTGTATGGGATTTATAACAATTTAATTCATTTAAGCAGTTGACAATGTACGGGTTAAGCTATACGAAATACACCCTCAACGATGTGTACAGTTTTCAAGTATAGAACTGGATTTAAATACAGGTGGTTGAAAGTCATAAACAACATTAGAGATAAGTAAAAAACGATAATTATACACTGCATCTGATGAAGCACTATGTATAACAGTATATATTTGATTTTATCGATTTGTGTCCACTTTGGAGAAAACCAATAAATATTAATAATATAGACAAAAAATAAATAAATAAAAAATTTTTTTTAAAAAAGTTTTTCTTTCTTTTTGTTCACAATAAAAAAACAGTGTATTTAGTGTAATTTACTAAATAGCTTATTACATAAAACGAGAAATACAGAATAGAATAAAAAAATAGGGTAATATACAATCCTCATATTAATTTTTGGTATAATACAGCGTTCTTGGTCGCCCATCATCTACACAAGTACCCAAAGACTAACAATGTAGCCCGTTTTCTCCATTTTGTTTCCATTCACAATATTAAGTAGACTGAACCAAATCATGGTGGGTAAAATGTCTTGTATTTAAGAATAAATTAGTAGAGAGATTAGAGCCCTTTAAGGAATCTTCAGAACGTAACTTTTATAAATATACATTTAATTACAATTTTTATTGAATAAAGATATTTTAATGTGCTATTTTTATTGAGCTATAACTCTTTTATTGAGCCATAGATCAAAAAAAAAATACAACAAATAAAATCTTTAAAAAAAAATAAATTGTACTTAAAGCATATCTATGACTTATTAAGGATAATCCTTGTTTAATTTTAAATTAATTATTCTCTCATCCCATATACTCATCTCTACTATTTCTTGTTTGAATTATTTTTGTAAAAATACTTATATATATTTTCTTTGGTGTCCCAATTGTAATATTTGAGATTTTTAGAAATCCATAAAAAATGTATATAAGTTTTGAACTATACTTACTTAAGTGTACTTTTAGTTATGGACAGTTTTAAAATTGTAAGTCTGCACGCTTGTGTGATTATGACCATTAGTTTAGCTTTCTGGTTAGATAATAAATATCTTGTTTTATAAAAATAATTTTACGGTACTGATTACAAAAGTATTTAAAATCTTTTTGTAGAGAAAATTATTATTGAACACAAATAAAAAATATTGCTTCATAGCTAATCACAATTTCACACAGCAAATCAAAATGAACAAAAAACATTGGTCTCTAATATTAGACAGCCCCATTTATTAAACCTAAAAGATGTGTTGAATTTAGAAAAAAAATTGATCCATATAATCAGTCCCCCCTTCCCCCACGTTCTTATAGATTCTTCTTCGAGATACAATATAAATTATACCCTTTATCTGATGTATCCATGTAGGTAAAAAGACAAGGCCTTTGAGGAATCTTCCATAAGTAACTTTTATGACCAAAAAGTAAATAAACATTCAATCGAACTTTTTATACAATAGGAATTTTTGTAAATGTAATTTTGCAGAGCGTTATACAAAAAAGTGATAAAAAAAAATATGGGAAATGTAAAAATAAAAAATAGAATTTTATCTCGGACCAAACTAAAAATTATTTGTTGATAATCTTTGCTGCAGAGTTGATTTAAACGGTACAAGAGAGAGTTCCTCCAACTCCTTGGAAGCTTAGAGATAGAGGGGGACGAAGCTCAATTGTTTAGCGAGTATTGATCCGCAGAGCTGTACTCTTTATGTATTCACATCATCCCTGCCATATCTTATCCCTTCTGTCGGTTTGCCTTACCCTTCTCTTCACCACTCTGCGTCCAAACAGTTCTTGGAATATTAAAGAGGATTTGAGTGTCCAAATCTGGAATGGGCGTCGGAGATTTCCTGATGGAGGAAGTAAGTTGGATCTTCGAAAGATAGTAGGAAAACTTCGAAAACATATATTATCAGTACATTTAATGTAATGTGGCCTAATCGTTTCCTAAAACAAAATTAATAATTCGAATTATTGCTGGATTTACAATACATAATTAAACTCATCTATTGACTCATTCAAGAGTCTACCTATGGATAGTTTCTCTACACGCCTGCATCACTCCATTTTGATCTTACTTAAAATTTACTCGATGTATTTTTATGTAAATACAGTTGTAAATAGCAATACATATATTTAAAAAAAATTGTTAAATCAATTGGTACCTACAAGCTGTTTAGTAAGGTATTTCAGAAGAAACATTATGTCAGGTCATCACATTTTTTATTATTCGAAAATTCCTACGTTGCAGTTTTTATTTGTCGTGTTCCCTAATCCCATGTACTGCTAGATTTCCTCTTTGTAAATTATATCTTCTTTCCTCTTGCCATTACATAATTAACATATATAAATAATCTTTTAGGCGCGAAAATTGATGTATAAAAGAGAGATTTTATTTAAACGCGAGAGCTTTCCATTAATCAAAGTTCATTACCTAATTATCAATAAATATAAGAACCTAATAGGTTTCATTTCATCGCACGAACGCGCGAATAAGACTCTGATCTTTTCATGCGTCTAGAAGAAATTAATTTATCTTTCCATAATATAAAGTACCTCCTAAAGGTTTTATAATTTTTAATTAAAAAATGTTCTATATCAACTTTATATTAATCTAAATATATAATTCTTTACTGAATAGTAGACAACCAATTCACTATGTCTTATGACACATCCCACCTAATGTGCCCTGTATTATTATTAAATATATAAAGATATACGAGAATGCATGAAGAAGAGACGCCACCATTTTGGACTAGATAGTGGGATGAGCGCGCAGGCGGCTCCTGATTGGTCGAGGGCTATCTGTCTGCCCATCCACGCCCACCCAATGGCCCGCTATCTCTGCTCTTCTATATTCCTACAAGTCTCTTCTGTCTTCAATTTCTTTCCTGCTGCATTGTCTTCATTATTCTCTTCAATCTATTAGCTAATTTTGCTGCATATACACCTATTTGTATGCTACATCAAAGTCAAACGATGAAAAACAGGACGATTTTAAAAACAAAAAACAACAGTATTTTCAATAATTATATTTCATTTTATTCATTCTGCATTACTTAATTTAATGATAAAGATCCATTTTTTCTAATTTATCCTTATAATTGATATAATTCTATCAAATTCTATCTTTTAATTGATATAACTGAAGATAAAAGTGGGATGGAGGTGTTATGTTTATAAGATTAGGATAAATATACGAAACTTTTTAAAATGATTTTTTATTCTTATTTCGGACTGGAAATTGATTTCTTGACTTCTGAAACTTCAACAACTTAAGGTTTAGAAACATTAAACAAAGGGCTACGTAATCAGATCTAAATAAAATAACATTTCAAACGCCATAATTTGGACATTGGAATTCAGCAGTATTATCTAAATCACCAAAATAACATTATAACTTAAATAATTATCTAGATACGTATAGTAGGACATGAATAATTTTTTTTTTTGAGAAACGTTTTTATTTAACTATTTTTTATCGACAAAATTTCGAAGACTGGAACAGAGCTTATGGTTTGTCGTTGCATCAGAACGATCTTAGCGGATCATAGGCCTTTTTCCAAAATTTCAAAGCTTAGTAGTGGAATGATAGGAGCAATTTTTAACATCTTTCAAACTGCTTATACCTACTGATGCAGAAGAATTTTAATAAATCAGCTGAAGATTTTAATAAATTACCATCAAATAATTCCTTAAACTCCCTAATTGCGTTTTCGTTTTTAATATTAAAAATAAAAATTGTCGCAAAATAAGCTCATTTGTATTAACATGAACTAGAGGATCTACCAACATGTTGGCTCTGACTCTAGAACGACGAAGAGTACTCGAGAAATCCCTCACGCCACAACCCGCCTAACTAACTAGTCTTACATTAATTATGTAAATCCAGGGCTGTTAATGTGAGCATAGCGGGATCCTGCCCATTCCTCTTGCCGATCTATCAAGGCCTTATACCTACCCTTCGCACTGACATACCCATACCTCGTTATAATCATCAATAATTTCAAAATTTCATTTTACACGATAGCAGCAAAATTAATTTCGGTTCTAGCCGCCTTGTAGAGGTAATAGATCAAGAAATTCAACTCATTGAGAAATGAAGCTAGAAAAATTCATATTAGTATTCTTCATATTAAAGAAATCAATGGACACCCTTAAAAATAAAGATATCTCAAATTCTAAACGGATAATACTCATAAATCATGATAAACGAATAAAATTTATATTTTAAACATAGGATATATTTCTTCATTACCAGATCTATCTGTAGGGCCTTACATGCTTATTTTAATGATTATACTTGTTTTTAAATATGGATAATGTGGGGGTTTAATATCGTGGAAAAAATACATTTATAACAAAATAAATAATAATATATTGAATACAAAATTACAATAAATATACAATTGAGAATTAAATAAATAAGAATAACAAATAATTGACTAGTAAACTAAACAAATATTTAAAAAAAGTAAATAATAAAAAAATATAGAGGTCATAGCAGAATGTATTTTCTTTTTTTTACCTATACATAAATAAATAGTGACCTACTCAAATAGGCTTCGAACCCACAACCTTCTAAATTAAGAGCTCTTATCCCCACCTCAGCACGCTCAGCTTCAAAGATAAATATCTGTAAATAAATTCACAGTTCATGGCAGAATATAGTAATTTTCTGGGCTTCAGTATTTGACAAGAGGTTGGATTTAGCCAGATCTATCCACGGTTACATGTTTATGTTTTTATTATGTTACTTTTTTTTTTAAAAAACCTCTGGTTTTATTAAAAAATTAAATACTATGCTATTGTGTGACACTTTTGGAAAAGAAATTCAATGTTTAATTATTGCCAATTATATCTAGCATACCATGGCTGGGGAGTCTGTATTATCTAGCTTTTGATTTAAATAGACAGATAATAGATTTCTAAGAACAGTAGGTCCATCCCAGGAGGAATCGATAGAAATATGTAATACAGATACATAAATACATTATAAAAACGTAACAACAATACAATGCAAGTTTCAATAATTTGTCATATTCCTCTTCAACGACAATTAAAAAATATAAATTTTATTCTGTCTTGAAGCCTAACGAAATGTTCTAATTTGGGCCAGACAGGACTCCTGTTTTATCATATTATAATCGTTTCTGAAATTAATTATTAAATAAAAATTAATTAATTATTCCTTTGATTTTCGTTTTATACTCAGCCCATATAACTGCAGTTTAAAAAAATGTACGAAATATATCGGTCAGAGGAATAAACCTACAAGCAGCAGAACTTATGTTAATTCCTTAAAGATTTTGTCATAGAATTGGTCAGACAGTGTATTTCTCTATATCTGTAATGTTCTGAAGGATACAATACGCTGAATATACACAACTACAGCTGAGGACTCCAAAGAAAACTCGGTTGAATTTTCCTTCCGTTGAGAACAGAGGCCTCCCAAAATAGGAAACAATAACACGCTGTCAGATCAACTGCGACTGTTTTGCAAGCCTTGCTCAGCATTGAATGATTGACACCTGACCCCGTCGGAAATATTCCATGCTTTATAATAAGCGCCACGTATGTTCCTCTTTCGCTTGAGGTATTGGGTGAATGGTAAGTGGGGCATTGCTCTGTCAGAGTTATTTCTTCGGATAATTTTGCTACCTCAGAGTGATATTATTTTTAATTCAAAATAACAATGATTTAAGGACAAGCAATGACTCAAAAATTCATCTTAAAATTTTTCTGCTAAAATGTTTTGGAAATATTCATGACACATTATATCAATACCTAAATTATAAGAATTTATAAATTATAAGATAAATTTCGACATTGTATATAAGTACTTGTTTTTTAAATATTTATTTTTATATTCTATTTAAGTACTCATTCCTACCTATATACGGAATAAACTGGAGAAAAACGAAGAAGAAAAGAAAAAAATGTAAATTATAATAAATATACTAACAAAATTTTAAAAAAATATATAATAATTATAAATAAAAATATTAATCGATATTATAAAAATTGATTAAATAATAAACTATATCAGTACTAAGGATCCAATTTGGTTTTCTAATCTCAATTTGAACTATATCATAAAACTAATTAACATCAACTTTTTTTTGTATTCTCTAAGAACATTAGGAATAGTTGAAGAATCATCATCATCATCATCTGTGGCGCTACAACTCTTGTAGAGTCAAGGCCTCCCGCAACTTCGTTTGCCAGTCCTCTCTAATGGTTACCACTGCTCTCCAATTGCGGTTCTCCAGTTGAAGAATCATAAACCTACAATTGTTTGACAAATATCATTTTAATCGTACTTTAATGTAAGAAGTGGCAAAATGTAGTAGTTATTACATATTACAATAAATTGATTTCCTAATTTTTTTTAAATAACTATTTATTGTTATTTATTACTGTATAAAAATATATACAACTAGTAAATTTGCTAAAGTTATAAAATGACATGATACAAACATGTGGATAATCTACACATTGATAGAACACTAATTTTCTAATTTTAAAATATTACTTATAATTATCCATTTTAAATTATTCTTCAATCTTTAATTGTTAACTATGAATATTATAGGTCGTTGGATAATAACAATCGACCATAATTGTGATTACAGCTTACTCGACTGTTTTTATATTTTTCTATCTCCTTCCTTGTCTCGCGATAGTATGGTATTCGACAGCAGTTATTCACTTCAACCAATCCCGAGAAATCTTATTAATTTTCCATCCTCTTATTATGGTAGTAACAATTGATAAGGATTATGTAAACGACTTTTCATAATTTCTTGGAATCCGAAGGGAGATCCCAAAAGAGCAGTCCATCAAACGACAACCCCTAATAGAAGTGAGCGCCTTCCACGGACCTGATAAAGGTTGGTGCCTAAACCTTCATCAGGCATCCTCTTTTATCGCTGGCGCTAATTAAGGTGGAATTTAAAATTTAAAGCAGCTCCTTAGCCTCTAGCCAGGACTTAATAGGTCCGACACACTGATAACACCTGCCCGTGACTATGCGTGACGTTCGTCTCATTTAAATATTATATTTAATAACCCCGGCCAGGATCTCACGAGACCTTTAGCCCAGCTAAAACCCCCTATTTTTGTACAATTTCTGGCAATTTTCTTCCGAGATCGGTGTTCCTGTGATATATGAGCGCACCCTCGTGGCAAAGTGGCTATCGTTTTTACTATCTTGAGAGCCCGGCAGTCTCGGAGAGATGGGAACTGAGATATTTTGTTCGAACCGAATCCTCAGTCAGGCGTCTTTTAAACGATAAGCGGTTATAATTTATTAGTAGATACCGAAATTAGAAGACATCGGGAATCTTAAAATCGAAATCTGCTGTTTTATTTCTAGCATTGCCTAATAAAATAAAAATAACGGTGTTCTTAAATGCGTGTGGCCAATTTAAAACTGATTTTATTTTTATTTTTTAGCAATACAGGCAAGTAAATTTGTTGAAAATTGCAGAAAAGTTGATCTTTCATTTATTTTTAAAGAATGTAGGAAGAGATTTAAAGATTTGTACAAATTATTTCTTGTCAATCCAAAATATTTCTTCCATATAATAGTTAATTCGAATTTTTTTTTTAACTATAACGTTTAATAAATTGATTGATTAAAATGGATAAACAAATAATTATAAAAATATATTGTAATCAATAAAGCAAGCATATAGCATTTATTTTTGACCAGCATTCCATAATGAAAGAAGCATTAAATAATGAAAAACGAAGGTTGTGGTTATTTTTCCAAAAACATTTTTCTAATGAACCTTAGAACTACCATTTTTTTTTTTTTTAACCTCTTGCAAAATGGTAAAACCTTTTAAATATCATTCACTGTACATGTAATCTAGGATTAAAATCTAAAACTATTTTGAATAGTGACGGAATTTTCATCAGAATATTTTTTTTCGATTTTCATATAAATTAGAAATAAATTACTTTTGTGGTGGGAAATCCAAATTTGGGCTCGGATATTAAGAATTTTTTTTCAAAAAATAGGAAATCACTAACCGAATGCGTTTTAAATAATTTTATTATTGTTACTAGTAATAATTTAAATTATTTTGTTATTATTTAAACAGTTTTATCTTCTTATATCGATTCATGTTTTTATTCATATATCGTAATTGTATCTTTTTTAATTTAATTTTTTTCTTTTAACTTTATGTGTAGTATAGTATCATTTAAATTCATTTTAATTTTTTCTTCTTCTTTTTCTGTACAAATTGCATGGATGAATACCTAAAAATATAATAAATAAATAAAAATTATAATAGAATTTTTTTATGACTTATTTTCAAATTATTTTAGTTAGTAGTAGGAACATTTTGGTGCTGATATCATTTTTCAACTTTTATCAGTACCAGATATGTGAAATAATATATCTTCTTGTACAAGTAAACCTAAGATTTTTTTCTGATCCTCGTGGTGAGTGTTGGTCCGTTTTCACATGTCCTATTTGAAGGTACATATTCATTTTACAAAGTTTCATCAAAATCATTAAGATACATGTAAGGATCCCTCCTTGTAAGTATTTAATTTTAGGAAAAAAAAAACATTTTGCAAGTTCACATACAACAACATTAAATGGAGAAAAATTTTTGGAATTTTTATTTTTGACAGAAATAAATAAAAATACATATTAGGTCACTATTCAAAGTCCATCTTTGATATTTCAGTCTTTAAAAAATAGACAACTTTGTTTAAATAATTTAATATATTGAATAATTAAATAACTATGTTAATTTGTAGCCTAACCCATAGAAGCCATTCTCTGGCCCATTTGACCCATAGAAAAAATGAAAGTTTATATTTATAAAGAGAAAATCATGAAAAAGGATAAAAATATATGAATGAAGTTAATGAAGAATGAATAGGGTACCAAACAACATTTTTAAAATGTTTAATTTTAAAGAGTTGTATAGACTAACAATAGTCTCTGTTGATTACAATGATTAATTTAATTAGTAATTGTTATAAGAACAAAAATCCAAACTGAAATTCAATAATTATATATATTTCTTATTTAATTTATTTTACAAATAAATAAGGATACATATTAATTTAATAGTTAAAATCTACCCTTGGTATTTTAGTCTAACAAAAAAAAAAATGAAAAACAGCTATGATTAAATAATTTTATGTAGTGAATAATAAAATAATAATAATAATAAGTAGAATCATGAAAAAAAAGTGACATTTATTTATGTATGAATTCAAGAAATGTTGGCACACAAACATTTTTCAAAAATTAATATTTATATTATTCTCTAAAGTAAATAATGTAATAACAGCAGCTGTTACAAGAATAAATATATAAATTTTGATACTAAAATTCAATAATTATAAATATACAAAATATATCCTTTTTTAATAAATAAAATAATGGTTTTTTTTTCGTTTATTTTTTTATTAAATGACAATCAAAATTCCAAATTTCTTATGATTCAACAGGCAGGCATAATGTTCCTTGGCGATCGTGAATTCCATTCAGCCATTAATTAATTATTATATATTTTTGACAATTAATAGTCGATTAATCATTAACAAATTTACTTGAAATATTTATTATATATATAAATATCAGATATATAAGACAGAGAGGATCAGTATTGAACGAAGACGACAGGATAGTGGCGGTGTCTTGTGTGGGCCACGATCGATCCCTGCGCCGCAATCTCCACGCAGCTCCACCATCTTCCCGTCTCTCATTTCTTACATGTCTACCGGCGGCTTCTTGTACTGTCCTGGTCGGACTTATGGGTATAAAGTGGGTTTAGTAACCTTCCGCCGAAGGAAACCTTTTTTTCGCGTATAAATATGTCCGTAAAACTTAAAGAGTACAAATGGATTCCATTGGTTGTTTTATTTTATTTTTTTCAAAGAAAGGAAAACGTCTAACCTTTGAACTAATTAAAATATTTTATATTTTAGTGTTTAAGAGGCTTTGTCAAAGATTAAGGATCAATTCATTGTTATCATTCAGCACTCGTCAGATTGGAACGCTTTTACGATAAAAAATCGTTTTTCTAGATTTTGTTAATAAAACCTTTAGTATGAGGAGTCCTACAATTGATAAGAAGGGTTAAGGAACTTGTTCATGTATGTAAAAGAATACCTAATAATTATGACTGCCAAGCTATTTTTCTTCTATTTTGGAAAAAGTAGCACCAAACTTATAAGTTTTATCAAAGAATCATTAAAAAATATTAAAATGATTTACAAAAGAATGTTAGTCCTTGTGCGGTAAAATAATTACTCAAATTAAAAAAAAAATGTATTGTGAGCCAACCTTTCGCCCCGAATTGCAGGACTAAAAAAGCTACAAACAACTAAAACATTGTAACAAAATCGGATAATAGATAACGTGAAATAAAAGTAAACTTAGGTATGGTTTAAAATAAGTGAAATTTTACATAAAAAAGAGCAGTGTAAATTAAAGAAAAATAACATGAAAAGTATTAATAAACAACAATAACAAAAAGTATTAGACAATATGAAAATGGAAATGATATCAAATAAAAAAGTAGATTAAAGAGAAATATAAAAATAATAATAAAATAATGGTCAATGAGAATCTATATAGATTTTGATATAATTAAAAAAATTGTTTTCTATTGGAAACCGACGATAAGAAAATATACCTCACAGAATTTTATTAGAAAAAAATTACAAGTGAAGACTGAGCGTTAAAATAAGGAAATATTGTATTATAAATAAAATAAATTGTTATCTAAATACATTTGTATCGGATAAATCCAGTAGTGGAAACGACATGGCACGTGGAAATAAGAATATTTAGGGAATAGTCTCGTCAACCTTGAATTCGAATCGAGAACAATTCTATGAAGGAAAAATGAATATAATATATTTCACTGAAACATATTGAACCCGAGTATCAAATTTATTTATTTAGTTCTCGTTAAAAGATCAATTCCATAAACATTCATATTCTCAACTATGTATATTTAAATTTATGTTAAATGAGGTATATTTAAATAATTACTTATTTCGTCAGGGAGGTACGAAAAAAAAGATAAATAAATTTATGTAGCTATAGTAAATAATTAGAGAAATATTTTATTAAATTTAATTTTTAGTTTCATTTACCAACATATTGAATATATAGTAAGAGCGCCATAGTACAAAATTTCAAAGTCGAGTTTCCAACGGAAATATACATTTTGAGGTCCCCTGACTCCAAATAACCAAGGCTCGCTAAACGGCCTCAGTGTGGTTTTTGTTTTCAAAAAAATTTCCCCTGAAGAATCTATAATTTTGATTTTTAAAAATAATTACCCATTTTATTTATGGACAAGAGCCATACAAAATGTATAATTATGAACAGCAGAAGAATTTGATAATTAACTAAAGGAGAAAATTGAGAAATAGAGCCATGCCCGATCTCCATCGTTCGCAGTGTGCATGCAACTGTTGTATTTTGTTGGCAGGAACGAAGTTGTTATTCGCATCTCAAAAAACCCTAAAATACGAATTTTTAAAGCAAAATAAAAATTAAACTCTTGAAATTTTCGCCTTCCTGGGTGGTAAGGGAAACTTGGGTTATACTCGAACGTGCACTATTCCAGATTTTTTAAAAATACTAATATTAGAGTCAAATCAGGAGGGTGTGATGGGTGAGTGCGTTGGGATAGAGGTCCCAGTACACAAGAGTGTGGGTTCACTCCCCACATGGATCACCTATAGATTTATATGATTATCAAATTTGTCACTCGGGTAAGTGTACACATCTACGAAATTTCTAAAATTCCATACTGTGGAAGATTGTACGGACTACTGTATGGAAGAAGGAGAAACCGCCGACTCTTCACAAATTATTGGATGTCCCAACGGTCCCGGACTTCCTCAGGAGGAGACATATTAAATTTCTGGACACATTGAAACATAACCTAACCTATTCCAGACGTTGCAACCAGCGCCCCCACCAGTGCGGTGGCAACAGGCTGCAATGTAGCGACTAGAACAATCTTTACATATTGTAAATAGTGGTAGATATAGACCTAGTTTTCAAGTTCACTAACTCCTACTAGTGGTATGCCCCGATACCACATAGTTTAACTCAAATTATGTCAAACACTCATTCACTATATTCCTGTTTTAAAAAACGTTTCAGATAAAATAAAATCCCACAACACAAGCTCTGCTAAATACGAAACTCTGTTTCAAATATGGGCTTTGAAGAAGAAAAAAAAAGTAAGTGCGATTTACTCACCTAAATATAAACTTACCGGAGTAATTCCCTCTCGGCTTCCCTATACTTCACCAGGACGTCGGATTAATGCTGAATTAGTATTTTGTGTAAACTTGTCGACTTTTTAGAAACAATTATGGTTGCTTAAATTATAATATTTAAGCGAGAAAGCCTACAAATATATTAATTCCAAACACCCGGGTCCGGTATTTTTATTCGAGCACTTCCTCCTTCCCATTCCCTCTCAAGTTTTCCCAGTTATCCTCCGTACTAATTAGTTGTTTTTCGGCGGGTGAGCAGGGGGAATGGAATCAGGGAGAAAAGGCTCAATATCCCCCAGGGGGAACAAAGAAGCTCCTTACCTGGATCTTTCTGAAAGGATGAGTTTATATTAAAGAGGCCACTAATTAAGACGCAGAACTGGGAGAACTCGACCCGACGCGACTCTTCAATGCTCCAGTAATTACTGCAATCATTACACCGTTTTCTTCAACAACTATTTTAATTGCTCCCACTTCCTCTCACCTTTTTCCACCCTTTCCTGTACAGTCTCTCCTTTCCAGTATCCTCTTCCGGCAAAATTTAATTTTAAATTGAATACCCGACGAGACCCGACCTACTTAAATATTCAGGTCGCAATTACAGAGGACTTTTAAAAAAGGAAAAAAACATTTTAATGAATGGAGGAAAACTTTGTTGACACTGACTTTAAAAATAAAAAAAACCCTTTTAAGCAGTTTTTTAAATTTTATATTCCCAGTATCTCAAATTCAAAAAACTTAGTAGTTCAACAGATTAGTAGATCAGTGCTTATATTACAGTGAGCTGCATAATATTTTTTTATATATTTGCAAGCTGTTTTTTAAATAATTGTTCTAGTTAATTTATTTTATTATGTATTTACAAGATATATATAAATAATTGACTGTATAATTTCAAATAATGAAGAAGATGGTCAGGGTTGCGGTCAAAAGAAAATCAAAAATATTTAACAACTATTTATTTTCTGACGTTTCGCCCCATTTTGTAGAGCTTCATCATGGCTGTTGATAGCTTTTGCGACAATAAATAAAAAGTTGGAGCTCTAAAAAGTGAGGTGAAACTTTGGAAAATAAATAATTGTTAAACATTTTTGTTTTTCTTTTGACCGCTTCTTCATTATTATAAATTTACAATTTGATAGGGATTTATTAAGTTTTGTTACTTATTAATTTAGTAGAAAACTTTAACTATATTTTAAATTTAATTATTTATTTGTAATTATTGTTATTTTCGCATTTCTTTATATCGTTTTATATCTATAATATATGACAAATGTACTTTTTATATTCTGAAGATCGATTCTTGGACTATTTTCTTTAAATGGGCTTAATTTTTCAAAATAACAATAAATTAAAAATGAGTTTTTATCGCAATTTGGATATACAGCAAATATAAGTTACATGTACAACGTTGCGGCGTATACATACGAAGGTTTTCAATGTAAGCCATACTTAATGAACCACTTTAATTAAAATAAATGCCTATAATTATTCATTGAACCCAAATAATCCCAATTAATAATTATAGGCAGATATAATTGGAACCACTTTCAAACGTGCTCTGGGATATTAGTCATACTTAATGAAACTAGAGCAAAGATTGAAACAGTAGATGTAAAGAAAAGACACACTGATTATTCACATCAATCAAATAATACTGTTTAAGTTTTAACGAAGTCTAAGCTTGAACCACTATGAACTATCATAATTTGTTGTGAGTGAATTAATCCAAATTTAAAAAATCTCTATGTCAATAACGGGTATGTAGGCCCTATTAAAAACTATTGATACATATTTATAAATTAATAAGCTTGGTGAAACGTTTGAACATAAAGTTTACGTTTTAAAAAAATTAATTTATCAATTTCACGGAATAGGTATCATATTTTTCTCTTTAGTAATACTTTCACAAAAACTTCTATTATAATGATCCACTTACAATGTTCTGAAATCCTTAAGCAAATATCAGAAAATTATTTTTTTAACATAAAATTTAATCGAGACTTTTTAACTTCACCTTATGGATTTATAAAAATGTATTAATAGTCTTTAAATAGATTGATATGAGTATTGTTATTGAAATTATTAAGGTGATCAATTCGCACATCAAAATTATAATAGTTTTTCACTGGTACAAACACGGACTGAAACAAAACGAAAATATTAGATCATGTGATGAATTTTAACAATCGATGTGGTTTTATATTCTGAAATTTGATTTTTAGTATATTTTCTTTAAATTTGCTATTTTTTTCAAAATAATGGTAAATCAAAAAAAGATGTTTTGAGAAAACGGCAAAGCACTAATGAGTCCTAAAATGAAACAAGGAACCAACAAACATCTTTTTTTTTGCCGTGTCTTTTAAGTTAAATCGATAAACCTAGGATTCGCCTCGATAAGGACAACATTGAATATCCACATTTCCAAAGTAACTCGAAAACCATCTTTATCCTTAAACCGCTCCTAAGATCCCGTGATTCATTTCCTCAAAGTACCCGTCACCTTCTAGTATCCTCCCTTATTCTCCCACATTTCGATAACCGATAGTTAGTGTATAGAGGACTAGAAATTGAACTAGAAAAGAGACTAAATAGACTAATCAACTGCTTTATCCAATTCTTCTTCGGTATTCCCATTCGTTCTCATATCTCACATTCCTATTCCGGGAAAAGTTGGCTCCATGCCAGTATCTGGCGACAATACCTCCTTGGAACATGTATATTCCATTCTCTGATAGCCAAAAAAACTTCATATATCATTGATCTCCTCACCGATCTTTATCCCAACCTGTAGAACCACCTTATTTGAAAAATCCTTTGCTTTACGAGCCACGTTTTGGAGCTTCTTACCCATACCCATATCAATCCGTAAAGCTTCTTCCTTAACTTCATCCAAACACCAACTATACATCCATTACCTAGACTATCAAACTTCCATGAACTTGTGAATAATAGAAAACAATATAAGCATGGATAAAAATTTATTTTTGTAAATTTTATATTAAAATAGATTCATTAATTATGTTCAAAAGTTAATGTAACAAGACAAAAGCTGGTAAATCTGTTCCAAATTGTTATGATACTTTTAAAATACCTTACATGAGAACTATTAACCCATAAATTCAAAGAAGCCCGGCCATAACATTGAAAATGGATCTTCATGACAGCCTTTTTCGAGTTCTAATTAGATTCCTCTGGTTTTTATAGACATATTCTTAGGTATTTCTCAAGAGCACAGGAGGTTTTTCCTCTTACACTGATTTTTTTCCTTTTACAGTGTCCCTCAGAAGGAAAAACCCACAGTATGATAAGTTAGGTTATCAATAAATGATAGATAGATATAAACCGAAGTTCCGATAAAAAAAATTGATACCGCACTTAAATATTGTTATATAGGGGAATATGTTGATAAAATGAAATAAGGGTTGTAAAATTAAAAACTATTGATACATATTTATAAATTAATAAGCTTGGTGAAACGTTTGAACATAAAGTTTACGTTTTAAAAAAATAAATTTATCAATTTCACGGAATAGGTATCATATTTTTCTCTTTAGTAATACTTTCACAAAAACTTCTATTATAATGATCCACTTACAATGTTCTGAAATCCGTAAAATGGAGGGGAAAGAAAAAAAAAAGGGAATAAATTGAAAAGCTTGTATTTAGTTTCTAGACTAATATTAATTGTAAATTAATAATGTGGGAAAAAAAAAATGTTATCTGTCTATTATATTGTATCATATCAAAAAAATGTAATTTATAAATTTATATATGTCCGATCACAGATTGATCAGTATGCTGTGTAATGTAGCAACCCGATGTATTTGGGCAGCATGATTGAATAAATTTCTTTCTCTGTGTGTGTCAGGCTTTTCAAATTATTTATAATAAGCATTCATTGGTTTTAATAAAATACCGTCAAATTTTTGACTGTATTAATTGTAAAATTGATGAAAAAACGAGACAAACCAAATAATAGTTAATTTAATCATCAGTTTATTATTTATAAAGAAATGAAATGCTATGCTAAATATATGATAAAATATAAAAATTTATAGACATAGGTATTCAATAGAGAAATCTGTAAATATAGTGAGGTATCTATCTTTGATGTTTTAACCAATATTTTCTTCACAAAAGGAAATATATATAAAATAAAATTATAATTTGTCGATTAGAAGGGAGGCAAATAGAATGGTTATATAAAAGAAGGGTTGTCTTTGTTTTTATGTTTCTATATCCTTCAAAAATAAGAGAAACAATATTCTTCCTTGAGTCTATAATATAAATAAATATATGATAATAAATATAAGATCAATATAAATATATGATAATAAATATAAGATCAATCCACTTCTCGAAAGATGTTCTGAACAATGCTACATCCAAAACTTATTGTTATACACTTAGGGGACAAAGTGTCCCAGAATAAAGATTGATTTTCATTTCATTTTATAATAATTTTATTTTAAACAAAAATCGAAGGCTTTATCTTTATCTAATAGTGATACAGAGGAATCCTGGTCTTCATGTTCATAAAAGGTAATTATAAAAAATGAAAGATATAGATCAATTAACACAATTTCACATAAATGTTGATTAGCTCTTCATTACATATGGGGATCCTTACGTCGGTGCCATAAAATCGATGAAAGACAGGGAAGAAATGTTGCTACTAGCAAACTGAACTAACAGGTAGCCTAGCGTGATCCACTGTCAGTTATTAATGTGGCACTAATCTCTCATTGGCTCATTAGGGCTCACGTGACCACGCCTCCCTCAGAGGTAATAGCCACTGGGCTCGCGGCCCTTGCTACCTTTGCCTCTTAATGGCCAATAATATTTCTCTTTGCTAATTAGTTTGTTGAGCCACTAAAATATTCATGGGACAAGGATCTGAGCAAGCATTACATTTGTAAATGCACAATGATAAATCGCATTGGAGTGGGGAAGGTAAAATATTGTTCTTTCGCGTTCCTATCCAAAAAAAGATATAGCTTTAAAATTTTTAATTCACTTTCAGGAACAAGGAGGTAATTTTTAATTAGTTTCATTGACTTAAGTAATGATTCCGTTGTTACCTTTCTTTATTTATATTTGCAACCAGAGTTGGACAAGTAGTAATTACCATTGCAATTTACAAGTTCAGAAGCATGTAATTGTTAATTGCAATTACTTGTAACTGGAAAGGAACTGTAAATGTTATTTTTCCCTAAAACTCTAAGTAATCATAATAGTAATTAGAATACAATTACAAGTAATTGTTTTACAATGGCTCCAAAATATGAAAATGATATCCAGTTTACGATCACGCGCTAGCGTATCGATTTATTAATATCACACAGTTGATTTATATGTTTTCGAAGATGCTAAAAATGGGTATATAATCGATTTTATGATCGCGTGTTTTCGTATTGATTCATTTTAACTTTTAAGATTTCTGCTCTTAAAATAAGAATATGTTCAAATCCATAAGAACCAATCCATAAGAAATATGTTCAAATAAACCAATCCATAAGAAATATGTTCAAATAAACTGACTTCACGTATGAGTGAAATCGCATGTAACTATAATTGCAATTACTATGAGTCAAGAAGTAACTGTAATTGAAATTACTTAGTATCACAAAGTAATTGCGATTGTATCTTATAATTACTTCAGTGTAATTGTTCGTCAAAACCTCTAATTTTCGGTGTTTTGGACAATTTAACGGTAATCTTAGTCTAATTATCGTGCTAATTAAACATGTAATTAAATTACTCATATGTGCTATACAGTGATTCCTGCCAAACTCTGAAACCAAATAACTTGTGAATTGAAGCAGTAGGGATAACAAAATTTTTTACTTTTCAATCACTGCTGATATAATTAATCAAATATAATATATTTTATGAATTTATTTATTTGTATAAGTTCTATTTATATATTAATACAAATTTATAACCTCGATTCTTCTGATTTAGAAAACGTTTTCACTTGGTAATAACGATCATACAAATAAAAAAAATTGTGTTAATTATAATCTGTCCATAACAAATTTAAAACCTTTTTAATTTCTTCAATTATTGGGCGATTCGAGCTTCAAAATTGTTGTAGTATATTGCTCAGAATTAAATTTAAAAAAAAAACTATTCTAGTAAATAAACAGTTTTAAACTATTTGTACAATTCCGCAGTAAAATACTGTGGTATTGTACAAATATGTATGAATATATATATTATATCTTCGAGAATGAAGTTAGGTTAAAACTTAAGTTGGATTTCATACGTCCACTGCCACTGGTAACTGATAATAGAATTTTGTAAAACATTTTTTGATGAAGTCATCGATTGTTGTTTCCAATTGTTTTGAAATTATTTTATTTGTTTCGTTTCGTACAGAATGATCTACGCAACAAGTAAAGATATTTCAATTGTTGAATCAAACTTTTCTTAAGATTGTTATAATACTCACAGATATTAGACATGCAGAGACAAACATCGAATATAATAAGGAATATCTAACTACATCTTGTTATTAAAGAGTTTCCGAACTGCAAGTGTCTCAACAAATCCTTAGGTGAAACAAGAAGACACCACATGGTAACAACCTGTAAACAGAAGCCACCGACTGACCTTCTAGGAAGACAGCAGAAGCGGCCCGTCTGTGCCCAGTTTTTGTCTAGGCGAAGTGACAAAGTGGCGTGTCACATCGATATCACATGGTGACCGAAATGGAGCGCCAAAGACTCCAGAACGCCAACGCAATGTTGTGATAGAACCAAAAACTCACCGATAGAGAAGAATTGTTAATAACACAGTTCTACAATCGAAAGTTCGATTAAAGCATTTTGGCAGATTATATGTTTTTTTGGTTTGATGAAACGAAAGTTAAAACGTTTTATTCCACAACGTACATATTTTTCGCAAATTCATGATAGTTTTGTAGCCTGATAATCAAGAGAATTGTTTTTTCAGATACAATTATTCAAATGTTTGATTAAACAATTTCAATAATACAGTAGACATCACAATCCAAATGACCCAATCATACTTCCCTTCCTTTCGCCCAAACAATGCTCTTAACCCCAAATAACTTCTTACGAAGTAGCTCCCCTGAGATAACGAGACCAAAACCTCGACCGAAATGACCAAACAACCGGAGCAGGGAGAGATCAGATAGTGTCCTTCGTGCCGCATTAGGGGGAAGGAGAAGGGTTATTACAGGTCGGCCCTTTGTGACTTTTCACAACTTAGGGTATTCTCAGCGGAAGATAGTGTCGCTGTGAATGCCCCACGCGATGGACAAATTACACCAATCAGTCGCCCGATGAACTTCCTCTCAGGCCCACGGTGAATCTGTGTCCTCAGTTTGCTACCACATGAAGGGTATAGGAGTTCGGAGTATTCGAAAAAGGTTAAAGAAAGATTATTTAAGTTTTACAATTCAATATACAATACTAACAGTAGGAATGGAATTCTGATCTGATAAAAAAAGAAATATTTATTACATAAAGATCATTGACTGAATCTGAATTTGAAGTAGATGGTCAGGGCTGCGGTAAGGAAGAACAAAGATAGTTTCCAACTATTTGTTGATTACCTGCGGGTAAAAACCGCAATATACGTAGGTAGTTACTATGGCAATTGTCTTGAGTGGGTGTTTACATAATGGACCTGTACACCTCCACCCATTACAACAGCCCAAATGAAGACGCGCATTGACCGAAACGTCGGCAATCAATATATGGATGAAAACTATAGTTGCACTTTTTTTACCACAATTCTGACTAGTTGTGGTAGTTTCTGCTAGTTTTCCCAAACGTTAATGAACTGTTCGTTGACAAAAAATAACAGTTCTAAAGAACTGTTGAACAACAGTAGTTCATAAAACGAACGAACGAGAATACCGTCCAATTAGTTTTCGTTCCCGTTATTATTAAACAGTTGTTAAAATAACCGATATGAAAACAACGAAACGTTTTATGAATTTGCGATTTTCGAAACAGATATTTATAAATTCATTTCTATAATTGTTTGATATAACTGATTATCTAAAAGATCATTATGATATTCTAAGAAAATAATTTTTTGCTAATTATTTTAAATAAACTATTATTTTCCATTAATAATTTGAAATAAATACTCAAAATGAAGACAAAAATTAAACGAAACAGAATATTACTTTCACTGTGCTTGTATAGCCAGCCGTTTTAATGAAAAATCGAACTTACAACGAAACTAGGGGCAAACTGGAAAACAAAATAAAAATAAAAGTTGTTATCCGTTTCGAATAACAGTTCATTCGTTTTGAAAACAGAACTGTTTTTATCAAACGTTTGTCTTTCCTAGTACCACCTCTAATTGTGACCATTTTCTTCAAATAGAAATATTTAATATAAAAATAATCCAAAATGTTGAAACCCAACTTTAAAGAGGATAAAAATAAACTATATACTTTATAATTCATTAAAAAAAAGTCTGAAGAAAAAAAATATATTTAATTTTAATGGTTATTTTAATTCCACATCCAGTTTTCTCATCAATAAATTTGAAACTAATATAAAATTTTAAAAAGTTTTCAAAAACAAATCATTGATGATCTTGTCATAAGACAAATCGTTGACGATTTGTATCAGCCGAAAGATCGTTTCAGGTCCATAGATATAATGGGTACATATGGAACTTGAAATCAATAAAATCCCTAGACTTAAGCTCATAAAATTTCATAACATTACAACTTTATTTATTTTAATAATTATGAATTTTTTTTTCTAAATTAAAAAAAATGTGAAAAGGGAAATATGTATTAAAATATGAATATATAAAAAAGTATGTAAAAACTGCGCATTATTAAAAAAAAAAGTGTGTAAAATAGAATGAGAAACATAGACTAAAATATACGTTCATAAAAAAAATATGTAAAAAGATTTCAATATGTGAAATAAAATTAGTTTGAATTTTTTAAAAATATCATTAATTGTTCCTAGAAAGCATAAACATGTGTACAGAAGTTGTAGAAAAAATGCTTAGAGATGTAAAAATTCCATAGATTAAAACATTGCTTTATTACGATTCGAAACTTTAAAAGTTTTGGAGTCCAAAAATGTGATTTTGAAAAAATATCGGTCAGTCGCGCTTAGTGTTTTTAATAAACTCTCTCACCAACAACAGAATGGTTTAAAGAAACTTTATATAAATATTGATTTTAATTAAAGAGTTATGAACAGGATCTGTTTTATTTATTTGTTTTATATATATTTTAAACAAATGAACCATTGCATTCAAAGTTTAGTTGATTATAGCATGATAATTTGAGTGAAATTCATTTCAAGCCAATTTATTGATCAGCTTAATTTTAGTTATGGAGATATCGATAACTGTTGATAAAATCAAGGAGATGGTTGGGGTATCGGCCTGAAGTAAAAACCCAGAAAATGAAAGTACAGTGTACTGTTTCATTTATATATGAAGTTGAATTTATTAGGTGACATAATATTTATTGGCTCTTAAAAAATATATCTGAACATTCTTGTTTGGATTCATTTCTTCTTTCTTCATATTGCTGTATAAAGTACAAATCTTTGGTTTTAATGATATTAGCGGTTAAAAAAATTTTCAAAAATGGTTTTGGAGCAATTTCTAGTATTTGAAAATGGAAATTGTAACAATAGTGCTTTTGATTATTAAATAACAGCTCTGTTCCAATTTCATCAAAGAGCTAAAAAAATTAACTTTTTGAATGAATTAATCTATGATTTATAACAAACATAGAAACTATATGTACTCACTAGGGAGGGGGGATACCCCCTGTCCACCTTAAAGTGAATCTATCCCCATTTTTCAATTTATACAACTTTTCGTTTAATTCTATTACTCGTCATTCAAATTGTATAACTATAATTTACATGTATTCTGTATTATTCCCATTTTTTAATTTTCCATCTAAATATATTACAAGGTGATCAGTAAAAACTTTTTTATAAAATGAGAGATATATACTCGTCAAGTACGTTGTGGATAAAGCGCCATCTCTTAGAAACAAGATTAAATAAAACTACTTCATAAATCTACCGGAAGAGACCGCTACTGTACAACAATGTTGAGAATTTTTCAGTCCGGAGTTTCTTCATTAAATTATCTTCACAATGATTACTACATGTTTCTCCAAGATAAATTAAATATTTTGAATTCATTTAATGAAAAATTAAAATAAAAACGATACCCTACCAGCTATCTGCTGTATTAAACTTACTTATCACTTCTATGATCAATCTTGTTAATTCTTTTACTGTGAAAACTTTAATTTTTGAAAAGATTTTAGTGATAAATATGGTGATTGAGGTAAAATTATGCTATCAACAAGGAGGAAATTGAAAAAAATTGCAAGCGGCAGCACAAATTTATTTAGTTGCTATTACACAACATACAGATCATTCCACTAGACAAAAAATAGAATGATATTAGAGAATCAGATGAAACCAGAAGAATAGGATTTGCAGTGAGTCCAAAATAATGGTTTTCAACAGATTCTAAAAATGGTTCACCACCCAGCTTCCCCAACAAATTACTTGATTGTAAGAGAGATTGATCTTTTTTTCTAAACCAAAACTCTTTTACTTAAAATCGTCTTTCATGATTTTGTATAAGTTTCCTCTTTATCTGCTTATAGCTTGACACTCTGATCCTGATTATTCGCTTCAGATTGTATTGAGTGATCAACTATTAATGCTTCATTTAATGTTGCACAAAATGCTGCTACCAACAAACCTTACAGAACCCTCTTTATTTCAACACAACACACTTGCTGGAAACATTAATTTTTTTTCTCTAGCAGTTTGGCTAGTTGCTTCTTTATATTATTGTATCGGCAGATAACAAGGAACATGTTAGGACATTCATTAAATACATAAGATAAGAGTTCTGACTTTCAGCCATATTTGAGGCAGATGGGGCCAACATCTGTGTTCACCTGATGCCTGTCTTCTGGAAGTCCATAGAGGGGAATGTGAGAACATATTTGATTTTAGTGCCTTTGTACATTCTCTCCCAGTAAGGGGCACACCTATTCCTCCGGCCTCTTGATTAGTTCCAATGTTTAAATGTATTATTTGCCAAGGACTGATCTTTATGAGTAATTATTTTGATTAAATCAAGTTACCAATAGATAACAGACTAATTTATAATATTCCCACACTGAAACTTGTCAAGATTTGATTTATAATGTGCTGCAAGACTATACCAAGATTTGTAAGAAACGTTGGCACGATTAAATAAGTTACATTAACTAATTTATGTTTCATTTTGACCGCACCCCCAACGATCTTATCCTCGTTTACCAAGATTTGATTTGAAAAAGTTCTACATAACTCTGTATACTCAATAGTTTGAAAGAATGAGGGTCCTATGGCTAATATAAAATTTTAAAATAGGCAATATGAAACATGATTTTAAAAATCAAAGTTAGCCAATCACCAAATGTCCACTTAAGGTTAAAAATAAACAGCAAACTATTGACATTATTGTTGAATACAAGGTTACACAATTAAAAACTGTCCAGAAATATAAACCATTTTACCCATCAATATCTTTACATGCTGTATGGTATAAATAAATGTAAACCACTGAATCTCAGACCAAAGATGTTGGTTTAGTTTAATAAATTTAAAGTCCCCTCTAACATACCATCTATAGTTATTTATTTTTTGTAAAGGATGTTGACCAGTTGAAATAACATAATTCAGAATTTAATCTTAAACATTTTTGTATCTGATAATGTTTTACTACCAATAGGGAATAGATATAGTACAAAATAGAAAAAAATATTCCAGCAACAATCATTGTTATATACAATCGTTTTAAATTAGCTAATTCTTTGATCATAATTTTTTAATATTGTTTTCATTCAATCTTTTAAATTCAGAGTAGTTTTAGTTCTTAAGAAAAATCGGTATGATACCTTAAATAAAAAAATTCTTTTAATGTTCAGCTTGTGAGTAAATAATTGATTAACTATTTAAGGTATTTATTCAATTTATTTTTATGACTAAATGTTCAGTGTATCCATATTAACACAACTAGAACTGCTAAATTGATATTTAAAAAAAAGATAATTTAAACAAAATAAAAGACATATAATAAAGGTAATAGTCTAATAGACGATCAGTGTATCCACAGCCTTTGATAATAAACAACAGAAGTCATTTGAAACATAAAGAACTAACACTGAAGGAAACAATTACGTAAAACAGATTAAAAAGAATTCTGAAAAACTTTTTAATTTCAAAAAATATCCCGATGATCAAATAAATCTTAACATATACCGATCATTTGTTTTGTTTAGCTCAATTGTGAAATATAAACGCATCATTTTAATGCTAATATTCAACGATCAATATTAATGTGAAAAGACCCTTAGTTTTACATTAAATATTTTATAAATGCTTCTAAAAATTGATGGTTTGAAATTGGCAAACTGATAAATAGAAAAAATAAATAGGCAAAGAGTAGATGAACTCTACTATTAGTTCTAGTTTCTAATAATCCAACAATTAATAATTCTACAATGTTTTACAACAGAGAATTAGAGACAAAACAAATTAGAGAATTATGAAACCATTTAGTCTTAAATCCTCTATACATGGAGCTATTCTAAAGAAACTGATAACTGACTCCAATTGAACATCAGTCCACATAAAGTAAAAACCTATGTAATTGAATGGAGCGACATTTCAAAGATTTAAGGTGTCATTAAATATTGTCTCAATAGGAATGCCTCGAGTCTTATCAATATGTTATGTTTGAATTCTGCCTGCTTAGCCTAGGGGTAGTCAGTAATACTTATTCTGAATAACTTTCTTCAGAACTTTGTTTCTTTGGTAACAACCATTAGTTGGTAGTAATTGCTTTTCTTTATGTATAAACCAAAAATCATTCTATTCTACTTCTTCTGTAACAATAATATTAGAGACTCATCACTAAAATCATTATCCATGTGAGCCTCAATTGGTGAGGTTCTTTCTTACTTAAAAAAAGTAGCCAACACTTTTGAGTACACACCCATGAGCACAACCGCATCACTAATGAATTAGTTATTGGTTCATAATTTCAATCACTACACCATTAAGTTTTCTAAGAGTGGTTTTATTTGTAAATGGTCTTATTATTGAAACTAGATATTAAAAATAAAAGTTTTTTTAGTATTATAATTCAATTTATTAAAAGATTTGAGTATAACAGGCCTTCTGGTGATTCTTGAAGCTATTTTAGTAAAATATATACATAGATATAGTTGACCGTAAAACTTTAAAATAAGAAGGTTGTCAGGTTGGGGTCAAAAAAAGAACAAATAGTTTATAACTATTTAATGTCCCAAACTACTTAAATAGTTATAAACTATTCGTTCTATTTTTTTACCGCAACCCTGACCATATTCTTATATTATTATTTTAGTAAAAATGTGCATCTTTTTACTAGTATTGATAAATCATATAAAAATTTAAAAGAAACTATTATTTATTTTAAATGGCTTAAAATAAATATTAATATTACAATAGTCCAAATATTTTTAATACTCCAACTTAATAAGATACATATCATGTAAGTACACTGTTTTTATTTTATTTATAGAAACATATCTTAAACTCTCATGAATAGGCAGAGGAGAAACTTTCAAGATGCATGTGGATGAGATGTTTTTGGATAATCGATAAAAAGTGGTACTGAATAAGAAATACAACAATTAAAGCAGATATAAATATTTATACTAAATAGTCAAAGCTAGAAAACTATATCTTTCCAGAAATAACTTAGAAATAAATTAAGTTTTATAAGCAGGTAAAGTGAAAGGAGATGAAAATTGATAGTGTATTGAAGGCTGGATGTTGCTTTATACAAGAAACCCTGATACCACATTAGTTAGTTAGCTAACTAGAGCAATTTGGTAAGTTGCTGATTATCAACATATCTTAGTAAAATTAATTACTTTATGCCACTTTAATAGAATTAAATGAGTAATTATCTTTATAAGCAGGATGTCATATTATTCTGAAACATTTTATCAACACTAAAACAATAACACATTTTATTACACCACAGTAACAAATAACACATCGCCAAATGGGAATAAAAATAGTCAGATCTTATATAATTTCCATTTATGTAACATGATAAAATGAATATATATATATATGGAATGATAGTTAAATAAATGCAAATAGCTAATATTTAAAAATCACTCATTTATACAATTTGGACAATACAATTTTATAACTTATACTGATGAACATGATTAACCAAACAATTCAGCTGCTTGGCACAAATTCTATATAATATTAAAAAATATTTAAAAAATTGTATTTAAGTAAATAAAATAATAAAAACACTCGTATGATAGCCTATTAACACTTTTGATGGAATGAGTCTATAATATATACACTAAGGTTCAGTTATACTGCTCTGGAAGGACGTATGATATGTCATCCCAAGGATGTCTGTAAAGTCCTTGCTTCAACCTCTTCTGGTCCATAAAGTGACCTACAGAGAGAAAAAACAGTTATTATTTAAAATAATTAGATAAATTAAAATAAAACAATAGGTTACTACTTGGTTGCTGTATTAGCAATACAAACTGTTTCATCGCCATCAAGATTTAATTTAATTTACAATAAAGTTGTTAAATTATTCATCATTAATAAATGAGAAATTATTAATGAATTACCATTTACATTTTTTTGAATAACATAATAGTATGAATGTATAAACCAATTAAAAATAAAATTAAAGGAAAATCTATATATTCCATATATAAGTAAGTGAAAGTTAAAAAAAAAAAAAAAAACTTGATACACAATAGCGAACTTTTTTAATAGCAATCTGAGTCAATTTGAAAACAATAAATTATATGCTAATGATAGAAATTCAAGTATAATTATAATAATACATGTAGCAAATTTTAACATTTGTAACTTACCAATGAAACCTATGCTCCTTCCAAGAACGAAAAGACTGTTTATTGCACCCATTTCAATGTATTCTTGTGCTTCTTCCCTGTAATTGAAAAAAATTATTGTTAATAAGGTTTTAAATAAAATTAAGACCAAGTACTTGTAATTACCAAAATTAATAAGTTCAATTAATAACAATAAATTCCATAATAACAATAAATCTATCAAAATAGCCCTGATGAAGTCCTGTTATGTGGGGCGAAACGTATGTTATTACTATTTGAATTTTATTTGACCACACCTGGACTATATTCCATTCATCAATAAATTCCATAATTTGATCTTAAAGCATCGACTTTTTTTTTTATCCACCAGTCCAATCAATTACAATCAAGCTTACAGAGTAAAAACATAGGGTTGGTTGGCTTTTGTTTGACAGTGGTAAGGTGCATTGATAACAACCACAGTGGTCTCGTTATATTTTAGCAGAAGGCTAAGCAGAATTGGTTTGATTCAAGATAAATATAAAAACTTAATAGGGGTACAAATAAGTTTCTGCCGTTTTCTATAAAAAATTATGAATTTATTGTGAAAGAATAGTATATTATGTTTTATACAAAGTTTTGTCCATCACTGGCCACTACTTTTCCACTAACCAATCTTTTGTCTGACAGTAAAAACTTATTTGTACTCCCGATAACATCTTGAAAAGTTAAATATTGACAACTTTTAAATAAATGCCATGAAAACACAGAATAGCAGTATACCGCAAAATACTATGATATATATCAATTAAATATAAGATAAACCAAGGGCATGGCTGTCAGTGATTGCTCTCAAGAGTATAATCAAAGACACATCATCAATGTTCGATATCATCATGTTCAACTACCAATAATCATATCCTTGGTTTATGACAATGAGTAAATAAAATATTTGATAATTACCTGGTAAAACTTCCACTGTGCCTGAGAAGATCTACAAAAGAAACAGCAATGACACCATCCACATTCAGAATCAAATTAGGTTTCTTTGAAGTTGTGATTTTTTCAACCTCTAGAGCATAATCCAGCAAAGGCGTAGCAGGCCAGTTTTGTTGTACGTATTCTTTGATAATTTTAACCCTCATATCTGGGTTGCTAACCTAGAAATAATTAAAAAAGTTAAATACTATATCGTTCCACAACATTTGATGTTAACCACAATCCATACCATATTAATTACACTAAGATTTAATTATAAATAAGACATTTTCTGCCATTTGATAAAAATAATTATTAAGGAATGATAACTGAAAATTAGTGCACATTTTATCAAAGTATAATGACAGGCAAAACTTATTAATATATTTATAAGAGTAAATTATGTAAGTACAAAGCCTGGTGATGATAATGACAACCCACTTACAGATTTAATTCTGTGACCAATACCCATGATGAGCTGGCCTTTCTTCCTCATTGAGTTCACCATCTCCATGGGGATAAGGCCTGAATCGTAAGCTTCTGAGAATTGTTTTGCAGCACCATCGAGGGCACCACCAAACCTATCTCCCTGAAAAAGAAAAAGAAATTAAAGTAGCTGTAGCTATAATCAAGATAAATTTTTTAAAAGCTAAAATCTAAGTATAGCCCACGGCTTCTACAACATTATTCTGATGAATAAATTTTTCAATCGTAGTAAGAAAGGAAATAAATTTTTGGAAGGCATTTGGTATTGTACTACAAGTTTTTAACACAACGTTTTAGAAAATTCAAGGACCTGAAAAGAATTGGTAAACAAAACACAAATTGGTAAAGTAGTTACAGAATAACTTCAATTTGTAAGCTCAGATAATTTGAACTAATAAATCTTCGTTAATGATTAATTTAGTAGAATTGGTTCATGCTTAAACTTCTATAACTAATTCATAGAACACTTACTAGTCAATATAAATATATTTGCATTATATTCACCCAAATTCACATTTCACATGATAAAACTAAGCATCCATATAAATAAATGAACCAATTTTTTAACTTATTTTTGATTACTATTTTGATAATTTAAAAAACACTGATACATATTATAATCTCTATTCAATGATAATATATATTAAAATTTAACAATACTTACAATGGTAAGGAGACCTGAGACGAGAGATGAAATGAGATCTTTGCCTGCTCTGGCACAAACGATAGTGTTATGGGCACCAGACACGGCGGGCCCATGGTCAGCTGTCACCATCAAGCACATTTCAAAGAATTTGCAGATGTAAGGAGGTAGGGCTCTTTGGAACCAAAGTAGAGATATAACTCCACCGATTCCCATTTCTTGCTTGAGAACCTGGTAATGAAGAAAATGGTTTAAAAATAACTATGAACTGACTAAGAATAAATATACATAAGTAATTATTGGTCAAATAAAACAAATCCTAATTAAGGTCTTCTTTTTTAAAAGTTGTTTATACTATCACATAAAAGTAAAATTATTAATAAATTTATATTATAATTATTTAATAGTTAATACCCACCTTGGTATCTTAATTTATACTTATATTAATTAATTGTTAAAAGTATTTAATGTCAAACTTACATCACTGATAGGCATGCCAGCATATAACAATTCTTGACCCCTCTCGTCGCAAATACTGGTCATCACAGTAGCTGGTTTCCTGATGAGTCCAAGTTCCTAAAGAACAAAATTAGGTAAAAACCACTACCCTCACAGAATAGTCTGAACAAATCCTAAACCATTATGGATAACTTTATGTCTAATACTAACCCTTGCCCAATTGTAGTCCATAGGGACAGTTGGTGGAGGAACTTCGGGCTGGGGCTCGATTTCTCCGGACTTAACAAGAGTTGTATAGACTTCATGGATAACATCACCAAGTTCATCAAATGAAGTTGGCACTTTAGCACCAGCCATTTTCAATGCAGCATTTTTAGATGAGGCAGTTTCTCGGTCAGAGTTGGCACAAGACCCAGCATGACCGAACTGAACTTCTGACGAAAACATAGCTAAAAGGAAAAAATAACTATAATAATAAGATAATGGAGAGGAAACAAATAATATTAATAACAATTATGTTAAATACTAACAAGAACAAGTTCCAATGCACCAAGCGACGAGGGGTTTTGTAAGTCGCCCTTCCTTGATTGCTTGGCAAACCTCGTATTCTTCAACACCACCAACTTCACCCAAGAGGACAATCATCTTTGCCTATAAATAAATATAGCAATTAATAAAAAAAAATAAAGAATATATATGTAATTATGAAATTTTCTTGTTTGAGACTGTTACATTTTTCAGTTATAAATAGTGTTTATGAAATAGAATCTGAATGTAGTAAATTTTTAATTAAAAGAAGTAATAATTAAAGGATATAGATGACAAAAATGGTTAAATGACTAGTCAATAAGCTTGGGTCTAATAACCTCCAACTATTTTATAAAGTATTACAAAGCTATAAAATTGAAAATCGAGATTATCCTCGATAATGATCAGGTTGGCCGAATAGTGGGAGATGTAAAATAAATTAATAAAAAGAGTGAGGCTAAAATGATCTAATTTATTGTAATTGATACATAAAGAATGAGGTAAAAGAATTATTTAGATTATAATAAATTAATTATCGTCATGATAACAATAGAAGTGCCAATGAATATTAAAAAAAAGTAACACTCGATAACTTTTACCACTGATAACCCAATATTACACTAACAAGTATAAGTAAATCCACTTTAATTAATCATCAATTTTTTCTAGTTGAATGTTTAATGCCAAAACAGTATTTAAATTACAACTGTATTTTAACAGTTCATTTAAATAATCATTTAAACAAATAAACTTTTTATTATATGATAAATTGTTCTACTTCACTTTGGAATTCTGCAAAACTGTTAGTCATTAGAGCATAGAAAACATTTTTAACAATAATGTAATTCCTCACACACTAATAAAGACTGGATATCTATAAAGGTAGTACCACAAAAAAAAAACTTGATTTGACCCAAAAAGCAAGCTAAATACCATTGCCAATAGAATAAAATGTGGCCTAAATATTACCATCATTAATAGTAACTATAGTTTAGGGATTTAGGTTTTTTTTTAGCTTAATTTTCAGGTCTAAACCAAGTTTTGTTTTGGCATCTAATCTATGATTTATGATCAGATTTCATTTATTAATTTTTTTTAAGGAATTAATTCATTATGTTCAAAATAGTAACAGTAAAATATGAATCATTAAAAAGTAATTGAACTAACCGAAGGATCAGCCTCATATCTCATAATGTGGTCCATAAAAGTTGTTGCCGGATACCGATCTCCACCAATGGCGACACCTTCATAGACTCCATCGGTAGCCTTAGATATGATATTATTGAGTTCATTTGACATACCACCAGATCTTGACACATATGCCACACTGAAAAAAAAAAAATAGATATATTTTCACTCACATTAAATAAAGTTAGTATTTGTAGAATGAATCATAAATGTTAGTATTACCATAAAAAACATATATAAAATAATCACCTGCCAGGACGGTAGAGTTTGGAATGCAAAATGTTGTCCATCATGCCTCCAGTGTTACCGATCTTCAAGCAACCAGGCTTGATACCTCCAACAGTTGCGGGTCCAATGATTGAGACTCCTTTCTCTTGGGCCATCTGAATGAGCTTCCTAGTCATGTTCTCGGGAATACCTTCAGCAATAATAGCGATCACACGGATCTAAAAAGAATATAAGTATGAAAAAACATCTAAAAACTCATGTTTCATTTCTCTAAACTTTAGAAAATTCTTATTTTGAAACTTTCAACCAAATTACCCTTTAACATCTCCAGAATCTGTTAATTATATTATTAATTAATAATTATAAAATACAAAACACTGAAGCTTAATTGATGCTTTTCTAACAAAGACCAAACTGTTGGTCTGTTTATACTTTCTGCTATAGATCTCATCAGCAAACAGAGGTATAATGATTTGAAATAATATCTTTAGAATTATTTTAGAATAGAATATGCATCCCATCCTATAATTTTATTTAAGTCCTAATCACTTTCAGATCACAACATTTACACCTTGTTTTAAAAAAAACATAAAATAATTCAAAATTTATAAAGTTAATCTAAGTAAAATCAGACATAAAATATAAACACACCTGTGAGAACTTCAAAGTTTCAATTGTGCTGTCATAGGCTGACCGTAGGGATGCAAAGTTGATAAGCACATCAGCTCCTGTATGCTTATTTATGGCATCTTCCATCTTAGGATATACTAAAAATTTAATAAATTCAAATTAATCAATAAGAATCATTACATTCTTTTTTATCACTAATAAATATTAAAAAAATGTAATATACTACAAAACTGAATCTATACCTGCAACATACCAAATCTGAAATTTACTAGTTAATAGTTTCTGAATGACTATTCAGTTTTATAATTAATAGTCATACTATTAATCTTCATAATGATTTATGGCATATTGCAGTTCTGGATTTCATTTAAAAAAATCATTAAAATACTAATAAATAAATTAACCATAATTATGTCAAAATATTTACCTGGGATAAGAATTTCCTTGTGGCCCCAGTAAAATTTTAATTTATGGAATCCAGTAAAAGGATAAACCATGCAGGCTACTGATGGCTCATCTCGTCGGCAAACAAAGTCGAAATCCAACATGCTCTAAAAAGAAATTAAATAAAAATAAACTTTTTCAGATAACTTAACTATCTCCTAAAATGAGGATCAGGAATGTTCCTGCACATGACACAGGAAATTTACCATTTTCAATTTATATCGCAAACTTAAATAGTTAACTGTCCCGCAAGATAGGTGGGTCTGAGAGATCCCATGGCGACATTTATCTGTCTTATATTTTGGTTTTTGAAACTAATTTATATTTTTTAAAGGTTGTATAATCCATTTCCAGTAAGTAAATAAGTACAGCAATAAACCATTATATTGAACATCCGATTTGATACAAAAAGTAAACAAATAATCAATTGTCATGTTGCGGATTAAGTGTCTTTGCTTACTGGTCTTATTTTAGATGATTATTTTTAGTTATATAGAATATTCAATAAGATGAATAGTTATGTAAAAATAACATTATTTTCCTCCAGCTTTTTCAACAGGATCAAAAGTTAAAGGAATCCCAGGAAGTTACCTTTTGTAAATTTTATCAAATAATTACACAGCTGCTTTGGAGAAAACATAATTTTTTTTGGGCATTTAGCCTTGCTATGCAAAGAGTTCTGAGTGGCACAATCCTATGCCACAGGGAGGGTTAAGAAGGATCTTTTTAACAAAAAAAAAAAAAAAAATCATAGGGATATCAGAATAAATAGGCTTTTCAATTCATGAGTTAGTTATAGCCAAAATGCGTTAACTGAATTCAGAGGCCTCTGAAACAAAGGTATGTTGAAAATTTGATCAAACTACAAATCTGCCCAACCCAACAACCTCTGAAGGCTGTAAGGAAACACCAGACAAGTAATACACAATCATTTTTTAACTATTAGTGCTTTGAGGCTTAAGAAATAAGAAATACATAATCATGTAATCACCTGGACAGCTCTGGTTTGCATGCCCCAGATGATAGCTTTGCTTTCAGAGGTGAATAATGGCTTGTAACTTTCAGGTTCCTGTATACTCGAAATCCTCCTGCACAACCCATCAGCAACAGATTCATGCTTATGGGGAGAAGGTGATCTCTGTAAAGAAATTTAAAACAATTAACAAACATTGATTATTTGTTCCAATTTCATACTTGATAAGATAAATTACAAATTTTCTAAAAATATTAAAATAATACATTCAAAAATTTTTACCTGATCTTGGCCACCAGGTAGCAAAAAATTAGCTGTGGCGAACTCTTGTTCAGCTTCTTTAGGGATTGGTTTTTTTCCAAGTGCCATCCCAACAATGGCAGTCATGTGGGTTTCAGGTCCAAAAACGAAAATTGGTATCTTCAAAGTCTTACCAACATCACGTATGATTCTGTAATCATAAGAGAATTAATTAAAATAATTTATTAAGATACATCAAAATAACAAAACTAAGCAATAAATCAGAATAATCACATTGTGTTTTATCATTAAATCCTCCTTTCAAGCTCTTGATAAAAAATAAATTTTATAGTTGGAAAACTTAGAAATGTTTTCTCTTATCTGATGCTCACTATACTACAAGTATTCCAACACATATGTTTAAATATGTTAGGGGGTTGAGGAGAGAACATTTGTCTGAGGCAAAATTTTAATGCTCAATGATATTCAAGATATAGCAATTAGTGATGTTTAAATTTAAAAAAGTATGTGATAATTTCAAATCTAAAATTTCCGTATTAATAATAGTATCTTTTTTTGAGTTATCATTTATGTATCAATTTTTTAATACTGGACACATCATGTTATGGAAGTACCAATATGTAAATAAATATTTTGCACTTCTGTCGTATATATATATATATACATAGTGCAATGCCGTGTATATTTCTCTATTACCCCTCTGTAATCAGGACACTCTCTTAAATTAGTCAGATCGGAGAGTCTACTATTGTATTTTATGATTGATTAATGATAAATCAATTAATAACCTAAGTTTATTTCTAGGGTTAGATTATAAGCTAATCCTATAGACACCCAAATAAAATTATTACAAGTAAAAACTAAATTGTATCAGTTATATGTTATAGCTTCGCAGAGGTTTTGATTTCAATATTTTTATCAAAATCAATCTAAAACTATAGTATAATGTAGAAATCAAATAATCTACCTTTTCAGTGCTTCCACTATGTTTGTTTTTTACTGTTCATATCTCAACTTACTCATATCTTGTTTATATTCTGGAAGGCACATTAACTAGGCCAAACATTAGATAAATTAAATAGTAAACTATATTTTTTTTTTACTTTGTAGGAAGATAGTCTGGGTGATGGTCAATAAAGGTATCAAAATAGTAAAAGAGAACTATTTATTGTAAACCAAAAACAATAAATTGTTTTCTTTTATATTTATTTTTATACCTTTATTGACCACCACCCGTACTACCGTCCTCCAAGAAACAAAATTAATTAATTAACGACTATTTATTTTAATATTTAATGTTAATGAATTTTTCACCCTACTTTGCAGAGTTTCATCAGCATTGAAATAGAAGGGTCACTGACTACCATCCGGACTATCTTCCTACAATCTACTTCATATGGTCAACTATCTTCTGCCAATATTTTTTTACTTCTATATATTTTTCTATTATTTTCTTTAATTATTATCGATCTGTATCTAATCTTAAAAATAAAGTAATGATTTTTGGCAAGAATAAACATTATTAACAATAATATAGCATTAAGTTGATTATGATATAGATAGTGAATTTGAAATCAACACCCTTGTGGTGCATACTTGTAATACAATAAAGCTTTACCTAAGCCCTTCTTGGTAGTTAGGACCAGCCCTCCTAACATAAACGGAAATTTGGTGTTCCAGAAGTTTCGATTGAAATTCTGTTAGTGCTGTGACAACACCTTTGAATGTAGCAGCTACATTTGTAAAGTTGGCTATACCTCCACCAATTATCAGCACCTGAATTAAAATTTTAATTAGTAAACAATATTTTGAAAATTAAATATTTTATACATAATTATTTTTTAATGAAGAAAATTCTTAAAAATAAATTTCTAATAGAGATAATTAAAACACATTGTTGCAGAAAATGTGACCACTCAATTGACTATTTGATTTCATTATCACAAACATGAAAATTCCACATAAGAAGAGGATATAAATCAATAAGAATAAATCAGGAATAAGGAAGGATAAATCAATCAAATAAAATAAAATAATAAGCATGAAAGAAATTACAATTAAACATAAAAAATAAACTTAATGTTCAGGAAATTTAATGTTAATTTATTGTATAGTCATGCACAAAAACATTTAAAAAATAAGTTTAATTAATTGCTTGTTTATGAACTATAAGAATGTAAATATTTAATTTTACTTTGATGAATTTAATTGTATAAATTATTATTATTATTATATATATATAAAAAGAACCAACCTTTCCTTTTGGATGTTTCTCTTGAGTCATGAGTGAGAGGATAGTTTTGGCATACTCGTAGGTCTGTTGTTCTGAAGGTGCTCCTGAGTACTCACCATAATTAGCAAGTTCCTGGGCCCCACCTAAGTCACAGATGGTATCGCTGTAAATTACAGAAGCACCACCTCCAGCCACCATCGTCCAGATCCTACCAGATTTGTTGAGAATGGTCAACTGAAGATAAAAAACAAAATTATCCAAACGTTTCACACTGTAAATTAGAAATTAAGTTATGTTAAGAATATCTATTTATTATAATTATTTCTTTTTTTTTTTTGTGTACACAGATTTGACTAATTTATTTTAATATTAATGAGTTCACCTTAAGAGAGGCACCACTCTTGGCATCCAGATCAGCAATGTATGCTTCTTCTGGGAAAGCATCCCTTCCGAACGGTGGTGGATATTCGATGTTTCCCCATGCTGATCGACAAATGAAGTCAGCAGTCGAGTCAATCTTAGCAGCAAGGTCCAACATGTATATGCTGTCAGTGACGACTAACGGGTTGATCTCAAGGTATGTGAAGTACAAGTCTACATAAAGATTGTAAAGAGCAGCAATGAAATCTGCAACAATTCTATGGCAGAAAAACATCAATATTAGCACACCAGTAATTAAGTTTTTATTTTTATGTTTTCTTTTCTTTACTTTAACATTAGCAAAAGATTCCTCAGACTAATTACTGACCACATTATGTTTGAACCAAAAGCAAAATAATAATTCATATGTTAGCTAAAATATGTTCTTTTGCCTTCCATTTGGCAGTTATGCTACAAAAATTCCCTTAACCTTAGCTATTTACCACAAATACTAAATGAATCCAATGAAAACTTGAGTAATTTTTTACACAACAGGAATATCAAAACCATTAAAATGTCATAGAAATTTAAAAAAAATTGAAATGTTAAGTTCATCTTAATGAATGTAAAATTGAAATGTTAAGTTCATCTTAATGAATGTAAAATTGAAATGTTAAGTTCTATCTTATTGAGTTTCTTTAACGGAAATAGTTAGCTTTAAACATTTTAGAAGTAAACAAAAGCTAAGGTAAAGTATTCTCAGAGAATTTTTTTTAAGAAAATGGTCCAAATCTTAATAAAACTAGAAATCAGTCTGTGATAAGTAATGGTAAATATAATTTATGAGTATATGTTCATGTATAAATTATGAGCTTTAGTGAGTGTAATAAAAAGTATACTGAAAGTTAAAAGTAAAGAAATGAATCTAAGTTTAATTACATATTGTTAATATTTTTCATCATTTTGCAAATGTTAAACTATAATCTAAAAATTTTTGTTAAAAACAAAGTAATAGTAAAATATTTAAGATAAAAATTTAGTAGTAACATCAATTATAAAAATTCAATAGTAAAACGTACTTCTGCTTAGCAGCTGGCATTTTTACTAGAAGTTTTGCTTTTATCTCATCAGCGGTTACAGAACTTCCAATGGGTACATCAAGTTTTAGAGCTTTAGCATCTACATCACCAATGTCAACTCCACCTTCGTGGTGAAACAAAATAGTATCAGCATATCTGTGTGAATAAATGCAGACGTATGCCTCTTCTTCCTAAAAAATAAATGAAACTATTCAACTGAACAATAAATTATTGCTAAATATATTATTAAAAATATTTTAACATCTACTTTATTTAAATCAAACAATCATATTTTTATAACAAATTGAAAACATCAAATTACAGGCAAGTTAAGCAGTCTGGAATGGATTGCTACAAGAGAATAGTAGAAAGCTACCCAACCTATGTAATAATCGTTCTGCTGCTGTAATAAATTATATTGTTTTACTTAAACAATGTTCCACTAACCATCTTTCCTCTAGAGGAATTCAGAAGACCAGCTACACTAACTCTAAGGTACTGGAGCCATATCTAATGGCTTAATGCACCAACTATTTATGAAAGTGGCAATCCTCAACCAAATATTCATAGTTGTTAGTCAAATAAGTTACTTTTTATTTATCTTATTTTTTATGAAATTTATCAGAGCTGCAGAAGAAAACTAACTACTTTGAAAATATATTTTAACATTTGGTTTAAACAGTAGATTTTTTAATATTCATAAGAAGTGACTAACTGAAAAGAATTGCACTCAGCAAATATTTACGATAAATTCAGTAAATAATTATTTATTTATTTGAGTTCTTATTTTAAAGTAAGAATTATGACTTGGCACAAGACTACATATCAATGAGATGTTGAGGAATATTTTGTACTTGGAGCATTAAAAATGGCCTAAAAAGTGGATTGTCTTCAAGGAAGAAGATTTCAATACTGAGGCGTTATAAACAGGAGATGTCATTAGTGATTTAATAATTAATTTTTTAAGAAATAATTTTCAAAACTTTATACTATGTCTTATTAGTTGATCGGAGATGTAAGCAGAACTATGGAAATGGAGCAGAATTAGTTTGGAATACTGCCAGTCACTATGGATACAGGTTCTCCACCCACTTTTACTCACAACTTAATTTATCTGGTTTGGTCCGATTGTCTAAATACACCTTTAAATTTGAGCAAATAGAGTAAATTATTGATTATATATACAATTAATATAAAAACAAAAGCAAACAAATATAATTTAAGTAAATATTATTTTTATTTATAATAAAAGAAAAAACAAATATTTTATTCACATACTTGTTTGTGAGGGATAAATGGTTCAATGATGAAATTCCTTAACTTTCCTTTTGCACGTCCAACCTAAAGCATTAATAAAAAGAAACTGTTTAGGTGAATAAATTTATAATACAAAAAAATATTGAGTAATAAATGTAATTCTAATTAGATTTAAAATAATTGAAACTATTTAAATCACTGATATAGAAAAAGACATGCATGGATGTGTTTCCTAAGCATTAGTGCATACATTTTAAAAGAAAGTAATTTTTGTATTTTTAAAGAAGGAATTTATTTCTTTATTTTATGAAGAAAAAAGTCACTAACTAAAATGTAAGTAAACTTATTATTACCTCTTGATCTTTTCCCATTCGTTCTGAAATCCATTTCTTGACACCAGCGAAGTCTGTATTTACTTTTATCAGTCCCAGCTTTCCTCTCCTCTTTATCAGTTGATCGGGCTTCACTACCAATTTCTAGAAATGAAATGAAAAAATTAGTTGTTTTAAACTTTTTTTATAATTATTTTATGCATATAACTGATTAATTAAATGCTCAAGATTCAGTGAACCATATTTCAGACTTGCAACAAATAAATACACACAAGGATCACAGTAATTGAGCACTGACCACCAGGATTTGTAATTGGCGATGCTAATCACTAACCCAAATAATATGGTGGTTCAATTATTAAAATATAAATAAGAAATTAGGTTTGTATGAATATAATATAAATAACACTTACTTCAGTCTTGAGCCATGGGTTTTGTTGAACTAAATCTTCCCAGTTGGTTTCTTCAGTGAAGGTGGCGAATCTACATTTTGCATGTGCTAACTGAGGCGATTTGAGATGCCTGTTAATTAAGTCTTTTCCGGTAGCCTCTCTGATTGCCTTAGCAGACATGGTTCACCACTGAAACATGCATAAAAATTATGAAAAAATAATTCAATCAACTAATTTACAACAATAATAAAAAATACTCTTCAATAAAATTTAAAAAAAAATCATATTATGACATATAATAATTAACATAAGACTCATGTCAAGGGCAGTAAAACCAAGATTTTATTATTATTTTTTACAACTATTTTACTCGTTTAAAAAATAATCTAGTTTTTACATTCCTTCAAATGGAAGTTAATTTCAAACAAGATTCATTTTAATTTCATTATTTTCTTTTTTTACGATTCTAACTAAATGCTAAAAAAAAAATCAAATAAAAATTTTTTATTGCTCATACTCCTACCACTAGATTTTTATAAGAAAACTATATTATACATCAAACATTTATATCAATGCTTTATAAATATTAAGTATCGTCGAAAACGGTTCACTAGTATTTGGAAAAGGGAATTAATTAAAAAACATTTTTTTAATGACCCCAGAGTACCAAAAATACGTAAAAAAAAAGAATAAGAAAAAGCCATATTTATATTATATAAACCATTTTATATAGTTTAATAAAGCAACATTGTTTCTCAGGTACATCTTAAAAACTAAATTTCTAGTTACTATTCAAAGAAGCTAATATTTGAATTTTACCTATCAATACTGCATTTGCTATAAGATAACTAGTTCAGAAATAACAAATCAAAAGCGATAAAAAAATTAAAATAACACAATTTTGTTTACTGAAACTTATTAGCTCTTGCGAATTACGGCATCTAACGCCCTGATAACAGCTAACCCACATATCAGAAACGTTTTTCAACAAGGTTACACAATGTGGGAGATAAAGATATAAAACGGGATCGTTATCAACCCGAAATAGAAATATTACGTAAAGATAAAGGAAAAAAATAATAGTTGTTGCAACGTCCGAACAACTTTGTGTGATCCAAAATACAATAATACCATATGAGGGCCCCTAAATACTACTTATGGATACGGGTATTTTTGAATTAAAGTGATTACTTGACACATAAAAAATTATAACAGTTCCTTAGCGGATCTAATATTGACTGAGACAAGACGAAAACATTGGATTATTTGATAAATATAAACAATCAATGTGGTGCCTTCTGGCCTGGTTTATTTAAATATGATTAATTTATCAAAAGATTTTTTGGACGCGATACGGCATATCAAGTCCCAGTGTTCACCAGTTAATACAGAGAGCCGGTTAAGCGGGAATAGATATAATGAAAATCGTTCATTTAATCCCATTACAATAGACATAAAATCATCAAATAATGTTCATCCATAGCTTAAACAAATAGGTTAAACTAATTGACAGGTTAATGTTAAATTAACGAGCAAAAGGATAAAGAAAGTTTTTTAAACTATAGGAAGATAGTCCGGATGGTGTTAAATAAAGTTATCAAAATAGTCAAAAGAAAACCATTTATTGTTATCCAACGTTTAACCCACTTTGGAAGGCTTCGTTAGAGGCTGTCTAAAACACAGCGAACGAACTGCAAACTGAGGCGAAACATTGGTTAATCCTAAATAGTTTTCTTTTATTATTTTAATACTTTTATTGGCCGCCACCCGGACTACCTTCCTACAACATACTCCATACGGTCAACTATCTCCTTCCAATATGAAAGTTTTTTAAATCTAAAAAGAAAGTAATTCAAATTTTAAAAACAATTCATAATTCTGCTTGAAATAAAAATTATTAAATATTGTCTAGCTCATTAAGACCCTCAACAATTTTGAAAGTCGTTTTAAAAATAAATACAAAAACAGGAATGCGATACGCCTTGAAAACCTCCTTGTAATCCCCCTATGCAAGAATCCATAAAAGCAAATGTTCTTGACGTTTTTATTTAATGAAAAAGACTAACCAGGAAAATATTTAAACAAATAATTCAGTATTTAAAAAATCTCAATCATACAACATTCAACAAATCTTTTAAAGGCAATAAAAAAATAAATAAGGTTTAGTATGTTTCGAAAGACTTTCGTAACTAAAATAGAAAATTGCTTTATCGAAAAAAGAAAAAAAAACACCAGTAAAAACCGTTTTGTGCAATCGAATGTCAAAAGTGTGGCCATGAAAATTTTATCACTGATCTTAACATCAGCTGTTGCGTCAGTGAGTGATGTAGCTTTTAGAAAACAGCACTGGGAATATATTGTTCTATTTTTAAAATATTGTATATTATAGATATATTCTAAAGCCTTATTAACACATAGTTCAATAATATAATACTTTTTATTCAATGATATATTAAGTCTATAATCCAATGATACAAGTTTATAAAAAAATACATAATAAACTATTATCTATTACAATACCAAATAATTATTAAATTTATAATTGAACTTAATTTTTGGAATTTTTCAATTAGTGATATCCAAAAAATGTGTTTTCTCTAATTTTGAGTTGTTGCTATGTTTTTAGTTTAATTTTTTATTTGACTATATTTAAAATACTATGCACTTATTACTTTTTTTTTTTTAAACTGAAAGATAATTTTTATAGAATTTGGAAATCTAAAAAGACAAGGAGAGGTTACGAACGAGGGATCACCGATTTTAATGCTGGATATTTTATAAAATTATAGACATTTTTTATAATACCGTTTTTTACCTACGCTATACACATATTTAATGTTTATCATGTACTAATCGATTTTTTTTTTCGTGAAAAATGAGACAGGATTGTGTATAGTTAAATGAGTTTAAATAAACTAAAATTAACAGAAAGGTGCTTACAGTCAAGTAGGCACAACAATTTAAAAAAAAAAAAATCGAGTCAAATACGAGTTTTCGAAGAGATCTAAAATTGCTAAAGTTTTTGAAGGATATTTTCCTGCAAATTTTTTTCGTTCTAGACACATCATTGGTTAAAATTGTGTTAAGATTTAACTTAACCTCATAAACTATAAACAATACAATAGAATCCTTATCAGATTCTCTTTCCTTAAAGAACTCCATTCTAACTTTTAATAATCCACTCCACAACCCTTCCCACCTTCCTGTATCCCGCTCTAAATGTTAGGAATTGGTAAACAGAACAAAATACATTACCAGATCCAAAAATAAAAAAAACAAACTTGTTTTCTAATCAATTTTATATATAAAACTATTTAATGTTTGGTAAGAACGATAACACACTTCCATAGTTATCCCCAAAAAACAATAACAAATACAAAATCAAAGAATATAATACAAACAAACATTAAAACAATACCCTAGTAAACGATAAAATGATATTGAGAGACAAAAATAAACCGGAACTATTCAGATAAATCGATTATTTAAATAAAATAAATAATAAAATATTCCAATCACACACATACAAATGTTAAGATATTCCGATCTTGTTTCATTTCAAGGTTAATAGCGAAACATACATGCATTATTTTAATGCAAGGATTACTTGACATCAGATTAATGGGTGAAAATATCACGAAACAATAGGTAATAATTTTGAATAACTGAATAAGAGTTATAAAGGAAAATATCCCATTTATTATGGTCATGAGTTCAAATAAATACTCTTACAATACAGGCAAACTAAACAAAATCAGAAATGAACACACAAAATAACAAAACAAAACAGAATTTGAATATTTTTTTCTAGTTCTTAAAAACTGGAGTGGGGTTTCAGTACGGTCTCAAAAATAAAATAAAATCTCAAATTTCATTTTTTAGATATTTAAATACTCAAAATGTATTTTAACCCAACATAAATATTTCATAATTTTTGTCTAAAAGAGAATTTTTTTATTTACTTTAATATTTTTAACAATATATTTCAAAACTTTGTAATTAAACATAAGTAAAAAATCATATTCAGTTTACAAGAAGGGTCTAGAATATTTTAATAAACTCAAATATTCACGTCTCAAGCAATTGTGCTTTGATGATAAACTTTGTGAATTTGAAATAAATGTTTTTTTTTTCACTTTTACTTGAATTTTCCAATTCCAGTTTTCGACGGAAAAACTTGTTAAGAGGTCCCCTCATTCCAAAAAACCGAGTCAGCAGATAGGACTTGGAGGACTCCGATTATGAATCCATAAATGTATTTTGAAAATTATTTGACGTACAAGTTGCAAAATCAACTAAATAATTAATGAGAATAAAAACAATATGTTTTGTGTGAAGGTCAGAAAAAACAACAATAAAAACATTGTGAGAACTATTCATTAGGAGCCGAAGTTCAGACCCATATCGTAGTTCTTTATCAGGACTGAATAAATACCAGAAGATTAAAAAAGGAAACTATCTTTCATAAATTATCAAAATATTGTAGGGTTCCAATTTCTTAAAAATATTTGTTTGTAGTTCTATCCTATAGAAATGAAAGTCAAGATAAGTGCTCTTTAAAGTCCCATTGATTTTAAAAGGTAGAGAGAGAAAGAAATACTTTATTCATTCATAATGATCAATCCGTGACTGGACATATATAAATTACATATTTTTATATGATATAATATAATAGAAAGATAACATTTTTTTTTTTTTTTTTACTAAGATAACATAAAGATAAATTATTTTAAAATAATGTTAATAAGCAGCAATTAATCGCACTACTAACAAGATGAAAAGAAAAACATATAACTTCACTGACTAATCGTTTCTATTTAAAGAACCCGTAATGAAGATAAACTGATACAAGAATAGATAGTATGCTTCAATTCCTTCGAAAACAATTCATGTCAATATTTTAGTGCGACTGGTAACTGATTATTTAGTACTTAGTAAAATGGAACAAAAAGAAAAGAATTTTAAAGAACAATGCTATAAACAATAAGAAAAAGTTTACAAACACGTTCTAAAAATTGTTAGTAGATTTTTAGGATTTGATTTACCAGTAATTTTTTACGTTCCAGAGTTTGAAGAAAATTTAGTAAATGACGAGGCTGCTATATTTATGTACAGCACTCAGTAATATTACAAATGTAATATATAAATAAGAATAACTCTGGATAAAATTTAATAAATAAAAACCTATTTTTTTTCAACAGAACTGATTAAATCATCGGGCTGTTAATTTTTATAATTTACATCACTTAGTAAAATTATAAAAGTACAGGGAAAAAATACTCAATAGAGAATCCAAAATTCCTGGCATTTTAAAGAAATTAATAGAGTCACTTATTTATATTATGTTTTCTCTAATTCCCACGACACGTCAACACTTCACAATTTTAATATCAATATTAGTTGATAAATAAAATAGTTAACCCGAAGGAGCCGGATCCGAATCCGGCTGTGGCAGATAATTATCTGCTTACTTGTAGTCGATGAGTCCACCCTGTGGGTACGGGAGCCCTCTGGGATCTAACCAGCCTCATTAGGTGGGTGCCCTTATTGAGTAAAAATCTGACGGTCGAACGTGATTCTGACCAAATCACTTCCTTGCACAACCGTTGGTCAAGTAACAGTACTTCCTTACAAACATTTTTCTCCCCCTGACCCTTCATGGGTTGTAGTGCTACAGAATTTTTTTTTTTAATCAAATAATTTTGATTTATTTTCGAAGATAGGCGTGTGAAAGAAAATATTATGTTGTATAATTAAAAGTTTTTAGAAAGGAAACGGACAAGGAAATGCATCATAAATCATTAAAACGCCGACAAATGAACGGTCATATCTAAAAGAATTCAAACTGTGAATTTTAAAGTAAGATTCTCAGCTTAAAAAAAAGTTTTGAGATTCAGTTTAGGTCAGAATTCAGCTTAAAAAGCTTTTTGACCTAAACTGACCGATATTATCAATCCGTCAATGATTCCTAACGAAGGCTCTTGTGCGAACTGAAAATCAACTGATCACAAGAATTACATTTTCATTTTCCTCTCGGAAAAGTTTGAGGCAATGTAAGTCAAAACCTTTAGGTGGATCTTCAAATAGCCAGTTACTAAAACTGAAAGGTGGATTATTCATAATGAATGTTAATAATTGTTTGTGCAGTGTGCGCATCAAACAACTTTCACTTAACCCCATTCTTTTAATTAAAATTAATCTTATTTCAAAACGGTAAGTTCTTTATTTCTTTATTGTGGCCATAATCCCCTTAACTATATTCTCATTTATTAGTTAAGTAAATCCCTCTTAATATTGTTTTCGTATTTCAATGGTCATTACTCATTAATAATTGTTATTATGACTTCTATGATGTATTTAGCTTCTACGGTAACTAGAAAAAACGAAATTGATGAAGAAATAAAAGCTAGGTTGAAGGCGGGAAATGCTTGTTATTTTTCAATTTCGAAAATGCTTAGCTCGCGCCTTCTATCGAAAAACTTAAAATTTACAAAACCATTATCCTTCCCACTGTTCTTTATGGATGTGAGGCGTGGCCTCTTACACTAAGGGATGAACAACGTCTTAGGGATTTCGAAACTAAAGTATTACGCAAAATATTCGGACCGAAAAAGGTATATATAACACCCGGTAAATATAATTCAAGGTATAGCATTGCGGCGTATAAGATGGGCATGTAAGGTTATAGGGCTTGGTAACGAGCTTATCCCTAATAATAATGATAATAAACGCTGAACCAACGGGTAAACGTCCGAGGGGTAGACCGAAGCGTAGATGGGAGGATTGCGTTAAAACAGATTTAGTGGAATTGGGTTTGGAGGGGCATCACTGGAAGGATGTATGCAGAGAGACAAACTATCATACTATTTAATCATTTAATAATATGATTAAGTAATTATAATTTTAGAAAAATTAAAATTTATACTTCGAAACGTCAGTCCTATGGACATACACAAAGCCCTCTAACTGAAACTCAAAAAATAATAATATTTGCCAAAATATATTCATAATTGTTAATTTTTCAGTTTTTAAAAACCTTTATCCCAGGAACTACAGATATCTATAAGTAATCAAATTAAAACTCATTAAATGCACTATAATTAAGTTCCTAATGATTATCTTCGTGAGAGCAGCTGGTTCCACAATTTTTGAATGTATTAAATAAAATTTGTTTGCCGATTTTAGTCATCCATTATTATTTTATAAAATAGTACTAAAAGTGAGCTAAAATACAATATTACAATATTTATGGTCTTGGGGAAATGTTTTATCGATGAATAAAAAATTTTTATTTCAGTAGTTAATTAAATTAATTTTATTTAATTACAATGTTCCCCTAAAATTGTACTATTTTATATAATTTTGTTTTGTTTAAGTTCCATTTGAAAAGCTATTTTAGTTTCGTATAGTTTATTCCAAAATGTATGGAATTTTGTCCAAAAATTGAAGAGGTATTAATACTCCACGTTTTAGCAACCTCCCGTTTGTAGCTAATAATTCAATTTGGAACTTCGTTAACTAGCTTTAAAACTTGAATTCCAACTTTTATAATGGTTCCAACTCTAAATCCTCTAAAACTCATAAATAAAATAAATCAAATTAATGTGTCAAACCAAACAACACTGGTGTATTTTTGCTATTTTGAGATAAGTTTCGATTGTTTTATCTAATCGAACCATTGGCAATTAATACATTTTTATTTACATAAAATAAATGTTATTATCAGATACTGGCGGTTTCACTGTTTCAAAATTTTATCAATATTCCTGTAAGCATTAACCAATAGATTAGTTCAAGAAAAGTGAATTATTTAATTAATATTATAGTTCCTTGCTAACTACATAAAGAATTAATCTTTAGTAGCCCATTCACCTTTTATTACTTTTATTAATGGTTTAACTAGAATCTATTTCATTCGAATGGATTTCGCAAATAAAAATATTATGCTAATAGTATTTAGTTGATGAAAAAAACAGTTTCTGAAAATAATATATGATTCTTATGGTAGCAATAACTCGCACCAAAAACCAAAGAAGTTAAAATTTCTCCAACAACGATACAGTTCTTCTACAAACGAATTGCAAAAAATTATCAAAACTTTCTACTCTGACTTGTTCATTGTGAAATAATAATGAATGAAAATTATTTTTAAAAAATATGTATTTTGGACTTATACGAAAATCTAGAAGGAATCAATTACCGTCAAGACTAAATTTTGAACGTATTCCAAAGATATTACCCTACACTGAGGTAGATAAGGTAGTACTTCCTTTACTAAGGTCATCCTACAGACTTTCTTAAAGTTATTATAGTTATTACAAATTAACTTAAGTCTACTATACAATCCATGGAATACCTGAAACAAAAAAACAAAACTTTTTTTCCTCAGATATGCCATTACCTATTCAGGCCAAGCAATGATATGCACTATTATTTATTTATTTATTTTTATCAACATGAATTATGAAATGTATTAAAAGAAAACATTTAGTTAATAAATTAAACTGTAAAGAATATTTAAAATAAGCCTATTTCAATTTCAAACTAAACCCATTTTTTCTTTTCTTTCCTGAAGTTATAATTACAAGAGTCAGAATATGAACCTACCAACAATCAGAAATAAGTGTTTATGACCTTTAAACAAAGGATTTATGGTTTTTCCAAGTTGAATTTGGCTTTGCGAAACAAAGAATTCAGAGAAAGTAGTACATGATCCCAATTAAAAAACGTTAAAATTACTGTTATTTGATCACGTAAGAAGTGAAACAAAAAACGCAACAGTTCATGAACACAAAATTGCAATAATTTATCAAAATTAAACATTCAACTATGAAACCAGATGTCCTTGTAAAAAGAACACGAAAATTATTTTTTAATCAATCAATATAAACCAATTCTTTCTCTTATGAGTAAATATATAACGCTTTAATTACGAGCGTATGTTTTATTTTCTTTTGTTCGGATATTGTTAAAATTTAACAAATATTAAAGAAAAATCGGTACACCATTCTTGGCTGAATTGATTTCTCAGGGTCAGATTCAACGCAAAAAAACAAAACAACGACCTTGAAATAAAATGAAGTATCATACGACATACATTATTTTTTTTTTTAGAATCACTTAAGCAATTTTTTTTAAATCAAAAATTTGTAAGATTTGCTCATAACACAAATGACATATTCACAACTTCACAACCACTCAATGACATCTTCAGAATTAATAAATTAATTCCAGACACAATTTTTAATTAATTAAAAATCACAATTTATTTAGTGAGAAAAATAAGCAAAGATTTATAAATTAGCATCTATGAACATCTCAATATCACTGATTAAAAATAAAAAAAAAAATATTGAGACACACACATTTTAGTATATGAACTATAAAAAGTAAATATTTAACATACTATCCTTTCAAGAAAACAAAACTTTATTGATTTAAGATGAAGATGAGTCTATAGAAAAATAGTTAAGAAAAATTACAAATTATACTTTCCCTACTTTCTTGAAGATCTAGGTAAATTTTAAAATGGGCGTAATTGATGAATTCTAGGTAATCTAAATTATATATTTCATATCAATTGAACGAGACGAAGGTAAAGATTCGAAGGAAAAAGATGAAGTTAGTAGGTAGAACGTGATAACGAAAAATTAATAATTACAAATGCCAATGTTCAATTTAAGTTATTATTTAATTAGAAGAAGGAAGAAATAAATAGCTAAGAAATGCACTAAATAAATAAAGGACTACATACGATTGAGGAGCTAGGAGCTGCACCTTAGAACTAAAGGAAGACAGAGATATGGGCAGTTTAAATCCGCAAGTGATAGCTGCTATCACGTGTGTGTTCGGCTGAATCACGGACAGTTCTCGACTGATAAGGTCTGAGCACGAATCGCCTCCTCGCCTTGCCACATCGTCGAGTGGTATTCGCTATCAGCTGTTGTCAGTATACAGCGGAGATAAGGAGGGGAAGTCGAATCAGAAGAACTTCTCGAAGAGTTGGCGAAGTTTGCTTTCAATAAATACGAGAAGGAAGAGCCAGGACAAGTGGAATATTAAAGAAGTGTCAGTGGAGTTATATTATCAAATAACATCGAGTTCTTATTATTTTAAATTTATATGTGTGTGTGTGCTTTTATAATTTAAAAAAAATTATAAACATAGGTCTTAATCATTATTTATTTATATGGTAGTCTACAATTTCTAAAATTTATCATATTTCATTAGGATACCTATGAACATCTAGCTTGCTAACTTTTTGATATAAAAAAAATCATATTTAAGGGTATTCTCGGTTAAGAGGTGTCAAAACACAAGTGACATTTGTTTTCTTCTAAGGCGTGGCTTCTAAGGTTCATGTCATTATGAAAACGGGTTTAGGTAGCCTCTTTTTCTGCATTAATAATGCATTTGAAAAGGAGGCTGAGGAAATTTGATCTTTTAGAAAGGGGTAGGTATGTTGTATCAGTCTGATAGTGATGGGTCTCACTAGGTTTGTTGATTCAAATAATTAAGTTACTTGTACTCAGTCAAGTCTGAGACTGTTTGTGTGTGTCTGCCACCTTTGTGGCCGTCCTGTCGGTGTCAGTGCCATGAATAATGAGTTCGTTCAGTACTGAAGGCAATAAAAAATTTTGATGCATCTCCGATATAAATTCTGTCACAATCAGCAGTTCCAATGTAGTATGTATGTGACCGTCTTTGCTCTTTGGAGTGTTTTTATTTAAAAGAAGAACACCCGACAAATAAATTTTATTTTATTTTGAATTTCACGTATCCCAAAAATAATATTGCAGACTGGGATTTCTTTCTCTACTGGTTTCGTCCAACGGGCTGTCCCAAAGCCAATAGGGTTGTCACTAAACTCCAGTCTACAGTATGGAACATGTCAAGACCAAATTAAAAAAAAAAAAAAAACTTTCTTAGATTATTAAAGCAAAGCAGGGATATTAAATATATTCAATTTATTTAATTAGTAATATACAATATAATATAAGTGACATCTGATAATAGTCAATAAATCCTAGTGATCAATATTTAGGACAAAAGTAATTTTACTAACAGATACTTCTATAGAGATTTTTTGCGGGATTAATTTGAAACGTATATGTATATATGTTTTTTTATATTGACTTTTTATTGATTTCTTAATTTTATGTTTGTTTTATAAAATGAATTTGCTCTTTAAAACTGCATAGTCACCTTTCAATAATTTAAAGCTCTTGATGTTAACCTGTCCCTAAAAAAACACTCAATAAATTAGAAAAATTAATGTTTTTTGGTTCCATTGGTAATTTGAAATTTTAGGAGCCAACATCTTACTTACGATATAACATCTAGCTTGCTAATATTTTTAGATATAAGGAATAAGTCTTATTTAAGCGTTTCAAAGGACACTAAAACCTAATTTGACTTGATTTCTCTTAAAAAAAATTTTTTTCTACTTTACTAGTAGCGACTTTTGGTTTATGTAATGTTTTGCACACTTCATTTAATATGACCGATAATAATATCTTTTGTTCTTCTACATTAAAACAAAGAGATTAGTATATAATAACCATTAAATAAATACAGAGCAAAGGCGATATGTGAAAGCATAAAAAAGGTCTAAAAATATTATTTTTTTTCTCGAATCCTATAGCGCATTGGGGAACCCGGCGAGTCAATATTCTTCGATTTAGTCTCACTAAAAAAAGTTATATTAAATGTTATAAAACGTATTGAAATCGTTGATACCATGTGCGTAACCTCTCCTTGTTGATTTCGTCCATGTTGACGTTTACACCGGTCCCCACGTTACCCCAACCGGACGGCCTACAAGGATAAGAACAAGAAAGATAACGAAGAACACACCCAAATTCCAGTCACATTGAGAAAGTCCAAGTCATCTCTTCTTCTTTTTATTTGTTAACGATAACGTTTAAATATTAATAAATCCTATTATTTAAAAAAAAATTGTATTTACTTCCTTTAAACGTTTATCATACTAACAGTTGCCATTGCGATTTCTTTTTATTTATAATTAATCCAGGAATAATCATAATATGGAGATTAGTAATTTTGGAGAAATCAGATGAATAGAGACGATTTATTTTACAACAAAACCTTACGAATTGTTCATATATCATTAGTAGAGTGCAGAGATAACTGAATAACTCGATTCTTTGTCAGAATGAATCAGCGATGGTTACTTATTGTTTGATTTTAGTCCGATGAGAAAACATGAAAAAAAACCATGGAAATTGTCTTAAAACGTCGATTGATTTAAACAAAGGAAATATTTTAATTAGACATTTCTTCCCATACCTCTACCCATGCTCCCATACCTGCTTTGCTTTAATAAATTTAATTAATTAACATCTGACAAAAAAATTTTTTTTTTATTTGATGTATTCCACAGACGATGATGGTGATTTTGAGACATCCCTAATAGCTTTGGAACACTCAGTTGTAGGACGACACCAGGGCCCTGTTTCATAATAAAATACAAATTAATACTATTAGTGTTGTAGATTTATCTTAATTCAATTACACAGACTTGTACAATAGTAACTTGTGCTTTAGTATTTTTTAATTTCTGTAATATCACTAATAGTCATCCCTACATGAAAAAAATAAGTATTAGTATCATTAACGCACTAATTTCTACACTTGTACTATGAACTAATACTATTAGCTTTCATTATGAAACAAGGCCCAGTAAAGAAACTCATTCCAAAGTACTATTTTTGGGATACGTGTGATTCAAAATAAATGAAAACTTTTTAATTGTCGGATATGTCACTATTAAAGCATCGATATGTTCACATATACTCATAACAAAGATAATGGAATATTCATAAATACATTTTTTAAAAAATCGACACTTAAATTGAGACACCTCATAACTGCTAAAAAATATTTATATCATTTTAGAAAAATAAAAATTAATCCTTCAGCCTAAAGATGTTTCGAAAAAATTAAGGAAAAATATATAAATAATATTAGAGTCAACAATAAAATCTCTAACTGCTTTAACGACGACATACAATTTCACAGAATGTGGTAAAAAAAGAAAAGACATTTATAATACATATAAGTACAAACAAATTATTTTTTAAATAAACGTTCATACGATAATTACATGATAATAACATTTCTATTTCATTGAAAATTACCGCACGAATAATCGTTTAATTCAGAACAGTAGTGAAGAAATCAGATTAAAAGGTGAACTTTTAACGAAAAATTTAACTTTTTTTTTTTAGAAAAACATTTCCTTAGAGTAATTAAAAAACAATCACTATTTGATTTCAATTTTAACATGTTTTTTAATAAATCATCACATTCTAGAGCTAAATCAAATCTCCAAGCCTATTTTTGTAAAAAAATTTCAATTACTTAGCGAACAAAAAATTAAAATTAATATTTAAAAGATTATAGGTCATCTGCATGCCAAGAAAGAAAACTTATAAGTCATTTTATAATTACTCCATTATAATTATTATTAAATATTATAATTTATTCAAAGCTTATATTATATAAATATATTGAACAATTCCGCTCACACCATATCTGGTTTACTCGGTGAAATAAATATACATTGAAATAAAGCTTTGAAAATGTGATATAAGTTAAAGGTAATATCAAGATGAATATCATTGTATTGTTCAATTATATTATATCGTCATTAATAAAGTATTTGGCAGCCTGAACATCTTGAACGTGGAAAGTCTTACCATCTCCTATGTTCGGCTACACCTTCTCCAGCTTGCAACCAACTACTGTTATGAGGAGATAACAATCCCCTATTTGAATATTAACTATTAAGAAATTTGTCCATGGCCGGAAGAGTCATCTTGCGATTCTTAGAACTCAAAATAGATGGATAATCCCTGCATAATTTAATTCTATCATAAAAATGTATACTTTGTTTTGCTCAATTGATAGATTAATGTTTAACCATAGACCATAGAGTAAGTGAACAATAGTAGTGACCGTGAACCATTAAGAGACACTATAATTTAATATTTAAAAAATAATTGTTTTTAGAAGATTATTAATAGTTCGTGTGTAATTGATTGTAGGAAGGTCTGAGTTGCGGTCAAGAAAGGTACAAAAATAGCAGACAAAATTTTTGTTAGTACCCAACGTTTCGTCGCACTGTGCTTCATCAGTGCTAAATGAATATACATATGAAGTTATAAAAAATAAAAGCATAAAAAAAAAATACATAAAAAGGGGAACGTATTAAACTAAGAAAAGAATACCAACTAATAACAAGCAGATAGAATTGCAAATCTACCACTGTAGTAATGAATAGTAAAATAATAATATGAAGAAGTAATAACAAATATTGTAAAATTAAAAGAATGAAAGAGTGAGGTAATAAATGAGGTGTAAGTAAGGTGCAATAAAAATCAAGGGGAAAGATCAATAGAAGTTAATGGATAAATAAATGAATAATATAGGACATTAAAATAGAAATAGTATAGATGCTCATCTGAATTCTGGAAGGTGTAAAGTGGGGATTTCAAAGACAATGGTAGCAGTAGGAAGAGTGGGGAACTCGACGGAAACTAGAAGCTCATAAGATCCAATGAATGTAACAGAAAACAAACGTCAAAATGTATATACAGTATAATACAGTAAACTAAGAAATAATAAAAACAGCAGATATATCATACAATGGATATGAGAATACAGAAAATGGAATGTAATTTAAGGTAAAAAATAGATATAAAAATAATATGAAATGTACCAAGTACGAAAAAAAAATTCAGTTCTGGAATAAGAGAGGAAAAAAATACTAGAAAATCATAAACCAAAATAATAATTAAAGAAATAAATAAAATTATTATACATACATACATATATATAAAAGGATAAATAAAATAAAATAAATAGAAACAAATGTGGGGAGGGGAAAGGGAGGTAGAAGTGTGGAAGAAAATAAAATGAAGGAGGTAGAGAAGGTTAGTAATAGGCATTGTGTTATAATAAATGGTGTTTTATAAAGTTTAGGGCAAGTCTGTTCGTAAGGGAAAAGTTACTAATAATTAGTTTTTCTACTAATTTTGCACGTTTCTTCAACATCTTCCTACAATTAATCACATAAATTGTACATTAACATTAGCTTTACGAAACGTAAAGTAATAACTTTTCAATATGGAACAGTTTTTCCAATCATAACACTTTCTAAAGCAATTTATTAAAAGTAGCGGTGTCCCTTACATAAAAGAGATTAATTTTCTGTAATTAACGAACTAGTAATTTTAGATTGCATCATACAGATAAGTTATACAAATGGCATGAAGAGGAAAGTGTCAGACGCAGTGCCCATCAGCAAACGTGACAGGGAAGTCAGTTTTGTTTTGATACGTACAACTTACATAATAAAAAGCAAATGTTAAAACAATATAGCCTGAAAGGTTAAGAACTTCGAAATTCAATATCGTCTTCCATAATCACTTGCTTTCACTCCAGCTGAAACAATTTTTGCAACAACAAAAGATTTCAAATTGAAAACTATGTAAAATAATCATTTATAGGCTTATTCCTAAATAAATTAAAATGTTGAAAAACTTTTTTAGGCGTTGGGAGAAACGTAATTATTATAAATGACAATAAATAAGTTATTTTGATCGCACTGTGCAAAAATGGCGGATAAACTAATTGTATTCGAGTTAATTTCTCGGTTATTATTATTTATTCAGAGCTTGGTTGTCAGAGAAATATAATAATTAAAAAACGAACAAATAATTGGCTTAAACACTAGAAAATCACTAGTAAAATCAATTTATTTCAAATTTTACAAACGAAAATAGATTATTGTTTAAATGCCACAAATCACTTTTTAAAATATTTGTGTTTTAAGTGTTTCCTCAGAAAATGCACTTCATGATGACAAGGTGGTAATGATGTAAGCACTTCAGTCTCCTGCCATATCAATAAGTAATTCAAAAATTACCTTGATCGATTTGAGCGAGAAACACCTGTGCTATAAAACGATTATGTAAAACGTTTAATTGCATTACCGGGTTTATATAAGTCCAATAATTCAAGTGTCAGTAATATTCATATAATTTGACTTTTATCATTTTTATGATCCTTATGATGATGATTTTATGATTTTTATCCTTGAGAAACATAAGACCAAACCCTATTCTAAACAAATATTTGATTAAAATTATTAACCTCAGTTCAGGCCCATACTTCCAACACATCCTAACTAAACATACCTACCTGAACGCCAATGATCTAATTTATCGAAGTATTGGATAAAATTACGGACGAAAGATCAGGCTTTTTCATACCAGAGATTATTTACATAAACGTCATTCAGAGATTGTTTCCTCTATAATTTTGATCTTTATAAAATGACCAGTTAATAGGATATTATACGTACCTTATTCAAATAAAAAAAAGTATCAATAAATATATATATATATATCAATAAGATTTATTATTTATCCAAGAGAATACATCAAAATTAAAAGGAAAAATATTTCAAATAAAATATGCGGAGCGATTATTACTTTTTAAAATACCATTTCTCACTTATTAAAATATTTGCTTCGAAAACGCACTCCATTTGCGAAGTAGGGGTAGTGACGTAAGCACTTATAATATATTTAATTCAAAAACATAGTTGCATATGATCGTTAAATCTCAAACAATTCAAATATAAGGATATTCAGCTTAGTATATAATTCAGACTAAAAAAGAAAAAATAAGGATTTAATAAACCAAAATCATCAAATTCAGTCAATTAAAATATATCAAAAACTTTTCCTAAAAAAACATCAAAAAAATAATAAAAAGCCTAAAAAATGAGAACTTAATTATATACGAATGTGATTCGATTCTTAAACTGAGACTTTTTCTTGTGTCTATCAAAAAAAATTAAAAAAATTATTGAGCTACCGCAAACATGAAAAAACATGATTTAATTTTTCGGTCATTACTATTACCTTTTGGACTCGATTTCGTCATAACTGACCTTTAATCAAAGCTTGGTTGTCAGAGAAATATAATACTTAAAAGAACAAAACGAATAATTGGCCTAAGCACAATAAAATCACCAGTAAAATCAATTTATTTCAAATTCTACACACGAAAATAGAGAATTCAAGAGCAGAATTAATTAATGCATATCAAAAATAAATAAAAAAAATAATTGAGCTACCGCAAATAAGTAAAAACATGTTTTTGAAATTCCGCCTCGCCGAATTTCGCCGAAAAATATTTTGAAAAAAAGCCAGAGCGTTAAATATTTCAGTTTTACATGTTAGCGAGGGGTTCCTTCATAACCCTCTTATCATGAAATACTTAAATTAATTTTTATTTATTGAAAATTGCAAATATGGCATAATATGGGCGTGAGGATAATTTTATCTTTTGATAAATCAAAAGGTTTCAATTTGTAAGAATAATTCCAAGTTTCAAACGCCCTCCGGAGTTAGGCGGGCGAACCTCACTAATATTCTATGATACTGCCATCCGTATGATTGTGGAGCAAAAATTCGTGAAAAAATTCTTTTGTACTTCGTACCGAATTTTTCTGTTTTCTTTTTTTCCAGTTTGATTCCTTTTTTTTCCAAATGAACACGTAGAAAAAGTTAGGATGTATTTCAAAAAATGAATATTCTATCACACCTTGGTGTAAAAATGATAAAAAACAAACTTCATAGAATTCCTTGCATTAATTCTGCCTTATTAATGCTGTTCATTCAATCTGATTCGCTTGACATTGGACGATATGCAATGACATTCAAATATCGTAGAATTATTCTTGGAATGCCATGTAGGCTTATTAAGTATGTAAAAGGGAAAATAATTGATGACTTAATGAATTTCATTTTCGTCATTCTAGCGGTTAATTGCCTCATTTTATAAATTTATTCAAGTGCAATATTTAATTGCAACCTTGACTTTAATTTTTCAGAGCTTTAATTGTTAATAATTATGGTCTCAATTAACACCTATATCCAGATCAGTAATACGAATCCTGAATACATCATGGATGCAAGTGTGGAAGAATTGCCAGGATGCCTAATGACCGAGAAAATCGGAAATTCTGGGAAAAAAAATCAGAGATTTTTTAACTCAGGATAAGTGAGGGAAAAGTCAGGTAATTCAGGACAAGGCATTTAGGCTTGTTATAATGATTAAAAAAAAAAAAATGTATAGTTTATTATTCGAATTTTTTAACCACGGCAGTTATCCCAGTTATTTCTTGGTTTCCCTGATGTTTTCCTTACTTTTCCCAGTCGCTAGACACCCCCTTAATTATTTCAGACTTCACATCACATTGAAAATTCGTATTATTGATCTTGTAAAGAAACAATAACTACTTATTACAAATACAAATTTGGCGTGTAAAGAAACAATAACTACTTACTGTAAATTTTTCTTAATTTCAATTAAAATCACAGATTAACTAAAGCCGAGGTTGTATATGAATATAATGTTGGAATGAATTTATAAGATGAGGTATTTAAACAGCAAGAATGATGAAGGAAAAAATTAAAATTCCTTTGCTAATCAGTTATTTACTTTTTTAACATATCAAATGAGCCTACTTGGCATTCTTGGATATTTGAATGAAATTGAATACCGTCCAATGTTTAAAAACTCAAATGAATTATCTCTGATATTACTGACAGTCCGGTAGTATCGGATGAAAAATGTTTTGATCACAAAGGAATTAACATTTAAGACAATGGAATCATTTAAGATGGTTATCTGCTGATTCCCAAAATTAAGGCCAGAAAAACGAGTAATTGCACAAACTGAGGAGGAAGTTTTTTTTTTCTACAATAATAACATAGTAATGAAATATTCAAGTCCAAATTTATAAATATGTAATTACAAATTAATCAATACATCATAAGTGTACGTTATAATTTACTAGTACCGGGTTGAGTATATCAGTTGACTTGATATAATGTGTCAATTATAAAGAGTATTAGGCCCATCCATAAGAATTATAAAAAAAAAAAAATTTTAGTGTGGACTTTCACGAACATTTCATAAGTTAAAATTTACACACAAATTTGAGTAATCTAAACGAGCAAATTATCAACAAAATAAAGTTAAAAAAATAAGAAACATTGAGCCAAAGGAGAGATTTATTTCGTGAGCAACACAGAATGAAGATAAAAATGATGTAATATCATCTATGACAGCGATGTACGATAAATCTACAGTGTACGATATTTAGAGATTACAATTATATTTAAAAAAGTACAGTAATATTTCTTCAAAGTACTTTTAATTGTTGAATTGTTCAACAGTTGAACTAATAAAAATAAGTTATTAACATTACAAAAAGGTTGAAGTTTAAAAACGTACCAAAATAATTTCAAAACCACCAAAAAATCAGGTACAATTATATAGAACGTGTTTGATAAACGACTTACGTCATAAAAACCGAACTAATTTTTTACTAGTTATTTTGCAAAAAAAAATTGACCACTTGTCACGAGAACATGTAAAAATTATTTAAATTACAAACTGTGATAAAAATCATTAATATTTATCATAAGTGCGAAATCTTGTCAAAAATTGATAAAATATAACTGAAGGTCATCACGTTTAAGTATGAAAAAATTATTCAAGCATAACAAAAATTAGTTCAAGGGCAATTGTGGTTATTTTAATATGAATTACAATTTAAAAATTCACGAAAAATTACTGTTAAATAAAAGAAAACAGTATGTTCATCACTGAAATTTTTAATAGAGTAAAATTTAATTATTATTTTTTCGAAATATTTTATTTTCAGTTAATTACTTTTTAAAAAATAAGTCTCCCAGTTTTATGAGAATTATTTTGATTTAAAAGTAACACTTCCTATAAGTCCAAGGTTTAATTATGACAATTATGAGCAAAGAAGGCATATGCAAACTCATCGGTTCAAATTTTATTTTCTTTCTCTAAACCTTCAATAGAAGATGTTAGGTAAAGTCATTTTCTTTTAAGTGATTGGAAAATAAGATAAAATTGTAATTTTTCACTAGAAAAAATTTAAAATTAATAACAAATATGAAGGTAGGTATTTCATTATCTATTGTCGAAACATCGGACCACTAATGAATGAATGAATCATGCCACAGTGATCATAATCATAAGAAACCATATTATTGGCAAAGCAATGCAACGTACTTTTTATCGTTTCACGCACACCGCCGATGGCAGATTACACTTATCGGCAGTTCGATCATACTGGCCATGGAATGATTTGATTACTACAAAGTGAGCTGTGATCACCTCAATCGTACCACTGGCTACAACGGCTGTGGATCTGGGAAATCGCAATAAAAACTTTTATTTCATTAATAATAACAATAATTATCCAAACAGTCTCAACCTTGTTAAAACATATTACATCTCCAACCTTCAGGCCGATCTGGCAATCGACAAGGACAATCTTAAATTTAGCATCACAGCGTTATATTGATTTACTAAAATATGCAAGCTATCATGCCCAAATTAATTTAACACAATAAAAATAATCTTTATTTGTGACCATAAAATTTATTAATAATTTCTATCTTTCACAATTTTTGTATTTACTATCATTAACTTATCACAACAATATTTTACTTATGTTGTGACAGCTTTATGATAATATAAAATTAAAATTGTTCATTTTTTTTTATTATAATCCAACAGTACAATTTCTTATGTATGAGAACAAAAAAGACAAAAAACAAATTCTAATTATGACTAACACAGAATTTAAAATCTTAAAGAATAAACAGTTATGTAACGAGCCATTTTTGAAGTACGGAGGTGAAATAAAATACATTTGAGCAAGGGAAAATAGGGGATGGACTTAGATAAAATTTAAATGAATTTATATTTTTAAAAAGAAATGTTCTGAAGGCATGAATGAAAAAGGTCATCCAATGATACCTCTCTATTTGAAACGTAAATTTGAAAATCAATTTAGGAGGTTCCTATTCCAGCTCCTTCGTAAACGTCGACTCGTATCAGGTGAGTCTCGTGTTAACAGTCCTTGAATTAGAGGATTGGTGTGTATTAAAAGTATGTCAAATAGTTTTATAATTTTTAAAAATTTTATTTATCACACTGAACACGGAAAAGCATTGCCGGATAAGCCCTGTTTCATAATAAAGTACAAATTAATACTATTTGTTTTATTTATTTATTTTAATATGTTGACCTCCCTATTTGTGTGTTTTAACGTATTTATTCATTAAATTATTTTATTTTATTAGTACTATTGTTTTTTTTTTTCTTTTTAAACTTATTTATCTATTCAAGTGTTTCCTGTAACCGGTTTTTTTATTATATTTTCCTTTTAATCTATGTGTTAGTCTTATTCTCGTAAAATGTATCTATTTGTTTGTTTTTGGTAAACTGATCTACTGCTGTGACTATGAATGATGGTCTGACCTCACATTACCGTCTAACATTGAATTTGTTTTGCGGGTCACTGAAGAGGATCTAGGAGGGTGAATTCCGGAGAGCGAATTTGTTGATCGGGTGAATTAAAAAATTGTGAAATGGTGAAATTGGAGGAGCAGAAATGAGAAAGAAAGATAGGAATGAATTGAAACATTTGTATTTGTTGTACAGACCGAAATTGATTGTAAAAGGAAACTGTAGGGGAAAAAAAATTATATCTTATTATTGTATCTCTTTTTTTCTGATTATACCATGTATGTGTAATTTATATATGTCCGATTACGGATTGATAAGTATGCTGAGTGAGATAGCAACCTGATGTATTTAGGCAGCATAGATAAATAAAGTATTTCTCTCTGGTCTTGTAGATTTATCTTAATTCAATTACACTGACTTGTACAATAGTAACTTGTACTTTAGTATTTTTTAATTCCTGTGATATCACTAATAGTCATCTCTATCATGAAAAAATAAGCATTAGTATTATTACCACACTAGTTTCTACACTTGTACTATGAACTAATAATATTAGCTTTCATTATGAAACAGGGCCCTGGCAGTTCTAAAATTCTTACTAATTAACTAATTAATTAGGTCTTTTCTTTCAAATAATTCATAAACGGCGCATTCTAGAAAAAAAAAATGTTGAATTTTTCCCAGTACTGAGGTATCATATATGGATTCAGACTTAACACAAAAAAGTATTTCTGGGCATTTAAAAATGCGTTTCCATGTTAATTGTGATAGAAACTAATTTTTAAAATTATTGCAGATGTACGTTCTATGAGATGGATTACACGCATCGGATTCCTATACTAAAAGATCTCTAGGTCATCTTTAACGAAGAAAAAAATTATTTTTCACTTCCGGCCCGAATACAAAGCTTCCAAACCCGGGAAGCTGGCGGCAGAGACAGAGAGAGAGCATTATACTATTTCATTAACTTCCTAGATCATTAAGGTTTTTTCTTTTCCAAACGAATAGGAGCGTTTGCGTAAGTTCGGAGAGCACTAGTGAAGATATTCACTTTTATAAGTGAATATCATCACTAATACTCACTTATAAAAGTGAATATCATTCTAAAATGTTTGACGTATTTCTTATAAGACATTTTTTTTTTTCGTATAAAGCAATTTAAGTTTTATAATAAAAATATGACACATGATCACTAAACATAACCCAATAGTACAAGAGCCGGGAAGAAAAAGAGAAATTTATCTAACCTCAATTTTCGATTAATTTAATGAAAAATATGTATAATATAATTACTAGTCAAAACTGATGAGTCTGCCAAGTATAGGTAGGGGGAATGAAAAATAAGCGGCTCTTTCAAACCCTTAAAAAAACAATAATTTTTCATTCCTAACTCTATATCTTAAAAACTACCAACAACACTAGAAAATCTAAAAGAACATTATTTAAAGAAGAGTAAATTTGCTGAAATATGAGCCCTAATAGAGCTATTTACGTCCAATAGTTCTTGAGATATAGCCTTTTAAAAAGAAACATTTCATAAAAATATACTGAAATATCAGGAGTTAGTTAATTTATTTTGAGAAAGAAATTTCTCAGGAGCTATGTGGCGTACAGATGTCTATTAGCAATAAAATTAAAGCTAGTTTAATGTACTATTAAGTAGTTTATGACCTTATCCTTTGTAAGAATAGCAGTTTTCTTGATAGTTGCTAAAATAAATTGATTTATAGTTGTTCGGACAATAAGTTTTATTTATGAAAAACTTCATTTCAGAAACTATTGGACGTGCAGATGTCTGCCAGCGCTCAAATCAAAGCTAGTTAAATTTACTACAAAATAGTTAATTATGTTTATCTTTGTAGGAGTAGTAGTTTTATTGGACAAAATAAACTCACACAATGTTAATTTCTAGTTGTTCGTATAAAATGTTGGATTTTTGAAAAAATATATCTCTAGATCCATAAGACGCACACATGTCTGCCAACACTCAAAATAAAGGAAATTTAACTTACTACATATAAAGTAGTTTATGACACTTATCTTCGTAGGGGTAGTAGTTTTTATGATATTCACATATGAATATAAATTTGGCAAATGAAAATTTGTCCGAACAACTATAAATCAATTTATTTTAGCAAATTTCATGAAACTACTACTCCTACGTAAATAACCGTCATAAACTACTTTATGGCCCATTAAACTAGCTTTAATTTGAGTGCTAAAAGACATCTGTATGTCACAAAGTTTTTGAGATGAAAATTTCTCAAAATAAATTAAGTAACTACTGATATATCAGTACGTTCCATACAACATTTTTATGAAATGTTGCTTTTTAAAAAGCTATATCTCGAGAACCATTTAACGTAAATAGCTCTATTAGGGTTTACATTTTAGTAAATTTACTCTACTTTATATGATGCTCTCTTATATTTTCTATTGTTGTTTGTGGTTGTAAATATATAGAGCTCCGAATAAAAAATTAATTATTTTTAATTTTTTAAAACAGCCGCCATTTTTTATTCCCCCTACCTATACTTGGCAGACTCATCAATTTCGACTAGTAATTATACCTAGTTTTCAATTAAGTAATCAACAATTGGGGTGAAATAACTGCCTTTTTTCTCCTCTTGGGCTCTTGTATTACAAGATATGCATCAACATTCGGTACACCACTGCAGTTAAACCTGGTCATACAAATAGTATTTACCCAAACAAAATGTCAGTATTTATCATTTTTTATTTCTCATTTAGCTGAATTTGACACTGTTTTTTGGAAACCAGTATCATTATTTATAATAAACAAGAAAGCATTTTACAATAACACTGAATTTACTGGAATATTACTTATATTGCTTTATTTATATATATTAAAGCCTTCTGTGAACTATTTTAGTTCTGTTTCAAGCAGTATACATTATAAAATGTTTTAATTAAGGACAAAATTATGGATATTTACATAAAACCTTTTTAGGTGTTGGGAGAAATGTACTAATTGTAAATAACAATAAACAAGTTATTTTGATCGCACTGTTCAAAAATGGCGGATAAAATAATTCAAATAGTTTAAATAAAATAAATGTTATCCAATTTAAGTCATAAAACAATCTTTATTTCTTTATAAGTCCAACCTTTCGGATAATTAGGTCATCCTGAAGGACAATCTATCATAAACAGCTTTTATTAGGCATATGATTTTTAACAATGTTAACAAACGAAATCATGAATAAAATAGCATACCTAAGACATAAATGTTACAATCGCATCCATTTAAAAAACTTATTGCAGGCTATAGGTCAATAATTTCAGTCAAAATTACCAATAAAGACAATAAAAGTAGTAACTGATCTGTTAAAAAAAAGCTGTGATGAATTTAAAAGGACATCCACGCTTTAAAAAAACGTGTTTATTTAATAAAATGGTAAAATTATTTGGAATTACTGATTCTGAAGATGAGGAAAGAGCCCTGAATCATTGATGGGTCCAAGGAAAAAATATATCTCGAAATATGAAGTGTAAAATTATATACATACCTAAGCTCCCACTGTATATGTAATTTTTCGCAATTTCGGGATGTTGAATTTTAACAATAACGTTACCTTGCTTTGACAAGATTGTACCTACAATCATAGTTTGAAGAACAGAAATTTAATGTTACAGTATTCGATAAAAAATTGTCTTTCGATACAATTACGGAACACAACTAAATCCTTCATTTTTCAACCGATGGCTAAACAACATAATTTCAAACGAATTCTAAGAGAAAACACGATTTTTCAACTTTGTTAGTTAGAAGCTTCTCAAACAAAGGAAAATATATGTTCAGAAAAACAAGCAATATCCCATAACAATGGACATATAAAAAAATATGTTTCTTTTATCTCATGACGTTAAAATAAACTTAAATATCACCTTCCTATCTTATCACGAAAATTATTGTATTGTAAGCAAATACAAACATAATAATATTAAACAAATGAAAAAGTAAACATGAAAACATTAAATATAAGCTTTACAGATGGATTGAAATTATATATATTGAAGAGAGATGTGACTGCCCTTGATGGTCGAAGGATTATACAAAAACGTTCAAGGACCATAGCCACAGACGCAACTCATTTGCACTAAAACCCGTTAGGAATGAAATTCAGGCAGCTAAATAAGGATCTTCCACAGTACTTCGAATCGTTATATACCAGAAAAATGTAGCCATTAGTCGATTTAATTATACAATAAGATATTACAAAAGTTGTATTACGAAGTCATAAAATTGGAAGGATTCAACTAAAATTGTAAATTCTAGGGTCTATAGTTGCTTACAAAGACCATTCAGTCCCAAAATGACTCCTGGATATTTGTCAGATTAAAATCACGGGCAAAGTGTTAACTTATCCCACTGAATTTGTGTTAGGTTTCTCGGTAGTATCCCCACTTCTTTTTACTGAATCAAGTAAATTTTACCAAATATAATCAGGAGAATATCTTTATTATTTTCGCATTATCTTACAAGATCTAAGCTTGGAAAGGAACACAAATCGAACAAAATTAACAAGTGAACAAAAAAAAAATTGTGTCAGGTATGTTACGTTACACGTGTACATAAAAACATGTTCACATTTTTTATTTAACTCAACTTCAAACAAAGTACATTTCCAGAGAAGATTTTTTTCTTATTAACAAAGGGTTAGGAGGTTTGGGAACCTATGATGTAGATCAAAGGTCATCTAAATGATAGATAACGACATCTAGCGGAACACATATCGATTTACTTAGGCATCTATCCAACCAACTGTTCTTTGCACATGTGTACTTTAATTTGAAAACAAAAATGTTATTGCCTGCTGATTTTTATCAAAATCAAGATTGCGATTACACTTCGCATATATATAGATAGATATATTTGAAAATCGATTCGATCAAGAGGGTCTATGAATACCGAATGATACTCAACAACCGCGAACTTAATGATAGGAAACCAGTACATACGATTTTCGTTGAACATGTCATTTAAAACGTGGAACCTAATTTTAAATAAAAAAATCCTCATCCAATGGAAGCGAAAACTAGCGGTAATAGGCAACCACCTAACAAACGCCACACTACAATTGACGACTAATTCTCAGCGCTACAACGATCGAATCCTAACGACATTGGACTACAAAATTTTAAAAGTTTTCGCTCAAAATCGACAATGATTCAGTCCGGTTTTATCTTCGTTTTTACATATTTTATTAAGTTTAAAAATTCAACATAAGTCTCTCAGACTTATATCTATGACTTATTCAGAATTCACATCGTTGAACTTACAAATAACATCCTCAGATATATACGTGTTAATCGGTCTATAATTATTTTAAAATAAAGAATTATTATTTTATTATAAAATTATAATTGTTAATTTACTTTAATATAAACCTAATCCTTTAGTTCAATCCTCATCTAGTTTCACCCATCTCTACAATCCACCTAAAAGGTTGAAACAGCAATGGCCAAGAGACTTATTGTAAAACAAAAATGGACAATTGGAGTTCTGGCAATGGTCAGATTCTCCACTCAAGTTGAGTGTTTGCGGCTTTAGCGAACTTGCTCAGCCTCCACTGGCTCATTACCAGTGATCCGGCGAGAGGGGTGCGCTGGGATCTTATGATCGAGTGGGCTCAGAGATCCTCAGGTCGATTGTGTAAATATTGTATATATGAGTGTAAATGTGACTAGAGATTCTTTTATTTTATTTACTTATTTTTTCTGTTGGTATATATTTTAAGAGAGATTTTATTTATTTTTATGTACTTTTTTTCCATTTATTTATTTATTTTTCATTCTTATTTTATTTTAATTTAGCAAGAATGTGGTCATTCATCACTACTGCTTATTGCCCTCAACGGTGAGGCAGATTGTAATATTTATCAATAAATTTCGATTATAAAAATTAAAATTAAAGTTCGATTATGAAAAAAAATAGTTTAATTCAAACTGAAGCACAAAAAGATTAAATACACGGTCGCAAACAAATATTAAAGTAAAATTGATTTATGAAATGAGACCACTAAAGAATGATGAAGAACAACTTTAAAATTCATTAGCATGTCAGTTATTCTCACTTTTAACACATCCAATAAGCTTACTGCCATTTCAAGAATAATTCTTCAATATTTCAATGTCATTGAGCATTGACCAATACCAAGCGTACCAGGAGAATTGTCATCCTATTGCCCAATCCATTAATAAGACATAACTCTGGTAGTATCCGGTGAAAAATGTTTTAATCACAAAAGAATTAACATTAAGGACAATGGAATCATTTACGATAGTGACCTGTTGTTTCCCGTAATGAAAAAAAAGGAAAAGAGTAATTCTACAAACTGTAATGAGAATATTATTTATTTATTCTTTACATAGAAATATAATATTCAAGCTCGTATTATATATTAATAGATGTAGCAAAATTAATATAAAAATGGATTATAGCGAAGATCACAATATTCACAGGTCACTATTCTTAATTCTCATAATTATTAATCAGTACTTGGATGATTGGCGCGTTCGTTTAATTCCATGGCGTAGCTAGACTATACCACCTTAACTGGATCCATATCAACACCTTATAATGCCACAAAACAATCGAAGGGAGAAAACTCAGTTAAAGCATATGTAATACATTTTAAGTATTACATAAGTATGATGTACTAATTTTTTTATAGCCTTTATTTCTATTATTTTTGGTGTTTGATCCGTTATAATTAAGTAAAATAAATATTATACGTTGTAGTTTTGTTTTATGTCTAGAGAATATTGCCATAATTTGTATAAATAAAGAATAAAAATATTGCCATTATTTTTAACAATATAATAAAATTGTTCTGAAGTATGTTAATGTACAAAATATAAATATTAGTTAGTTTTCATCCATAAATAAAAATACAATAATAATTTCGTATTATAACACTTAATAATCGCAGTCAACTTGAGAGTAGACTCTATAAGACTAGTCTATTGACAAGACTATTGCAGAGTCAGTACAACATAGTATTTAATTTAAATGTTGGGGTGTTTGAACCGGCGGATTAGGTTTTCCCATTTCTTACTTACGCAAGCAAATTTTCCGAGGACGGGTAAAATTAAATGCTTAGTTTATTAATTTTAAATTCACATAAATAAATTTAACTTTTCTATTTATCCTCCCTGAGGGAATTCCAAAGATAAAAGAAATTTTCGTCTTTGCTCGGGCTGTATAATATTTCTTGGTTATCCCATATTGCAGTATTCATGAACCTATAAATATTGATAATAGTAGTCTCTTAGAAATTTCTCACCGCTAAAAATGCATAAATCAACTAACTGGATTACGTTGCATTAAAAATTAATTGACCTTTTAAAATAATATCAGAACCGAATATATACTGTGCATTCATAATATGAAATGATAAAAAAGTCTCTTTTATTTCAGCAACAGATTTGATGACGCTGAATAATAATTTTGCCTAAAGAGATTTTCCTTTGTAAGAATATTCCTGAAGTGAATATAAAACTTCTTTAGTCCTTATTTTAAAGAAAGCACCTATAGGTGACACAAAAAAAATCCACTAAAGTGGAAGGGAATGCAAGAGGAGTTTCAAAAAAAAAAAAATACAACCTAACAGTATCTATAATAAAGAAGGAATTCCAAACTTGTAGCGATTTTGAAGTTGAATTAATGAAATCTAAGAGGTCATCGAACTCACAAATGTTTGACTTCAATATTGTAATCATGGATATTTTAGAAAAAAAATTAAATACAAACAATAAGTTAAATAAACTTTAAGTACTTAAAAGGACAAAAAAAAAGAACCCGTTGAGACGAAACATAAAAAAAAAAAAAAAACAGACAGCGGCAATCTTAAAAGACCCCTTTTCAGATACATTCAGAGTTAAGATAACACCTATTAATAAGTAACAATTTTGAAAAATTAATCAAAAAGATCAAAGAGGACATGTCTAGCATAAAAATAAAAGAAGAAACCATAAAAAATATTATATAACTCCAATAAATACTTAATTTACAACATACAACTAAGAGACACATAAGTGATGACGATTAGATAGCTATAATAAGTTGATCATATTTAAGAAATTATTATTCAATTAGCTTATGCAACGCAATTTCATTATGAAAGCTAATTAATTGTCATTTCGTAAAGCTTTTGAATAAACAAAGACCACTTGAATATTAGAGTTCAAGGCAAAGAAATTAAGTCTAGCGATTAAATTTAAAGATAATAATAAAAGAGCTTGATAAACCACGAGGGAAAGAATTTTCTCATAAATGTTTTTCATTTATTGTAGAACAAATATTAATATATATCTATTAATAATAGATAAAGACTATACAAAACATTCAAGGCATAAAAACTGATGTTATCTCGTACTAGTATAACCGATAAGTCATTAAATTTTGTGACCTAAAAGTCCAAAAGTGAAAGATTGACAACGTTAAACAAAACATTTTCTAGAAAAATATTTCCTTTCAAACTAAGATACTTTAAAAAGAGTATGAGAAGATGATCGAGGATGCGGTCAGCAAAAATACACAAATAAACGAAATTTATTTATTTGAACCAAAGATCGACCTGAATTTCAAGGCAATCGGGGACTCAAACGAAGATTTCGTTAAAAATTCAAATTTGAGTCCCTGATAAAGGCCTGAAATTCAGGTCGAAAAATAGGCACAAATAAATAAGTTTCGTTTATTTGTGTATTTTTGCTGACCACACCCCCGGCAGTCTTCTTTCCATATTAATCTACGGTCAACTATTTACACCTCATTTTAAAAAGAGTAGATTTTAAAATACTTAAACGTTTCAATTAATTAATAAAATTAGGTTACATATATACATATCATAAATTATATCCCGAAAAACGACTTTCAGTGTAGTAAAACACATTACTCGTAACTTTAATCCAGGAATTTTGGAATTGAGATTAATCGATCTCTGAATTCGTTGAACAGACGAAAGCCTACAACTTAAAGCGAGATGGAGGAATACACCCATTAAAAATAAATTGACACTTACGTCCCTTTACCGTACCCTTAATTAATTTTTTAAATAATTCTTAAATGATTTTTTCTCAAGGTGATCATCAGCAGAAAAATAATAAAACAACGATACGATAATTACAATCTAGTAAAAAAAAATTATTAAGGTGTCTATAAAGTGCTTTTTTTTTTCAAGTTTAAGATGTAAAAGAAGAGGTTTAAGATAAAAAATAGTACCCACTAGTGCTTAAAAATAAATTTAAAAAAAATTAATTTTATTCTAAATAAATTTATTAAATATAAAAAAAATTAATCACAGGAATTGTAATTGTCATATAAACTTCTTTCTGGACTTAAATATTGGCTTTTTTTAGTGCCTTCCTACGACAAAAACCTAATTAATAAATAATCATAACCTACCGTTAAAATCGCGATAGAGTTTTCTATTTGAAAAACAGAGTAGTTAGGGTAGATATGCCTAATCCTATTATGATGATGATACACATTTGAGGTTCAAAACGTGAAAATTGAGCTTTTTCTTGCTTTGACTGCCAGAGGATGGATTGTTTCATACAGCAAGGATCCGCAAGTAAACTTAATCAATGATATGATGATTGAAATGATTAATTTAGATTTTAATTGATCAATTGATCAAATTATTTTTCGACATATTTTCAAACTCGCCTGTAAAAGTCCAGAAATGGCCGAATTTGATGGTTTTTAATTTTTTCCGCAAAGCATTAAACCTATATTATTTTTAAAAGCTCCTTTTCTCTGTCTTTTCAAGCCCTGCGCTGTTAAGTACTATTTCATGTTTTTCAAAAACTTTTCAAATGTTAAGCTTGAAAAATAATTTTCGACATCTTTATGAACGTATTTACTACTTACAATTTTTTTTAAAACATAAAATTTGTTTCTAGTTTTCTTCTACTTATTATGTAGAGAATTTTAGTATCTATATATATTTCCTTTATTATCTATATCTTCTTCTAAGTTCTATCAATCTCATATCTCGTTTTTTGTACTGATGAAGGCAACAATATAGGCCGAAACTTTGACACCAGAGTGTTTAGCAAACTAAATTCCCTGATTTTAACATTTTTTTTTTCAAATATTCCGAGAATATACATTATTAATACCGCATTATTTAATAAAGATTATTAGTTATTTACCACATATTGTTATTTTTACTTATTATATGCAGTTATCAAAGGTTGATGCAGGTAAATTTGAAATTACCACCAATTAATACAGAAAACCTGTTGATCGGGGCACTACTGATATCGTTATATAATGGTGGCTCGAGTATAATTGAATAAATTAAAATCACACAGTTCTGAAAATTTTAGCGACTTCGCCCAGAAATTTTACATTAATGTTCACCAGCCATTGTAGAGATAGTGGAAAAGCAACTCAGTCCTAGGAATGATACCCAGATATCCAGTCGCCATGAACTGCTATCTTATCCTTAGGATACCAGTATCTAGGCTCCGTTGTAAGATCTAAGTTATGCGAAAAAATCTAGGAAAAAAATCACATTTTTCGATTAAAATGAAGATTCGAATAGGTTTTTTGAGGTGGGAAAAACGAATATTAAGATTATTACTGTATAAAATAATATTTTATTTCACTTTGCTTGTCAGTCGATCCAAATTATTTTAACACTGTGTTAACACTTATTAAAAGCTTAATAATAAGCTAACGAATCTTAAAACGTTTTCTGGGTTTAAAATAACAAAAAAATATTGTAACTATGCTAAATGAGTTTAAGTATATATATATAAAATCACAAAATACCAAAAGTCACTTTCGGTAAAGTAGACCGAAAAATAATCTCTAAAATACAAATTAGTCAGATTTGTTTTTTTTAATTCATCAAAAACCGGTTCAATAGAAATATATTATCCTATTTTGATTGAACAGTGGCACATCTTACAAACATTTTTTTTTTTGTAACTTTATTTATAAGTGGACGTATTCCAAAGACACTATTATAGACTGCGGTTATTTCCTTTACTGATGCCGTCCTATATACTTTTCTGAAGCTATTAGTGATATCAAAAACTAACCTATAATATAATATAATCTATTGATAAAATATAATATTGTTTGGGTACATTTATAGGGCAACGTAAAATTTATTTTTTGTTTCCTATCGGGTCCTAGGGTGCATTGGTCAGCTGACTAATATTTTTGGACCAAGTGTCACCAAAACGTTTCATTAACAATGGTGTTCCCATCTCTGTAGCTCCCCTTGGTACGCCACATAGTGTGTCTCACCTATACTCAACATTAGAAGAGAATTTCAAAATTCTAAAGATATTCATTCGGTTATCCGCTGTATCTCCTAAAAGTTAAAGGTTTTAGAGTGACAGTTCCCAAAGAAACGAACCAATATTTAAGTAATGCAACTATCGCTTTCATACTTTAAAAATAATATATTACAGAATTTTTTGGACCTTACTGATTCTTTTTTCTAGATACCAATCATTTGCAACAGGATGCCCTATTCTTTTCACTTCCAGTTTTTTCCTGATAAACATCGCATATATTTACACATGAACAACAGTCATAAATATTAAAATAGAATCCAAATATATACCCAGTTTAGTCAAGAAAAATGTCTCATAACCGTGTATTTTACACATAAAAATAATTATTTAAATAGTACATCTTCAAATATCTGATGTAATTTGTTTTCAAATAATTCCGACATAACAAAATTCCTCACATAACTAATTATTATTTTATCTTTTATGACGTAATGCTTTTCTCGTTTGTCACCAAAATAATTAAATTGATAATTATTACAGAATCTTCAAGTTTTTTTTTTTTAATATATTGATAAATGTTGGCGAGCCTCAACATAAGTGATAGACGTCAATGTGATGTAAAATTATAGCCTTGATAAATTTTTTAGTGTAGTATGCAATTGTAAAAATATTAAGAAAAACGCTAAATCATTAGTTTAAAATAATATGATAAAAATCGGCAAACAACCTTTTATGAGAAAGTAAACAATCAAATGGAGTAGAGGAGTAGAAAATCGAATTATTTCGCAAAACATGAGTTAGCAGATGATACGTAATTACAAAAAAACAGCCAATGCCCTATCACAAAGGAATATTTGAGGTATACGAGGAAAAGTATGGAGACCAGTAATAATAATAAACTAAATTATGATTAGAAACAAAGGAAGAAAGAAGAAACAGTTATATCAAAGTAGACGAATATCAAAGCTTATAGTCCAGTAAAATTGCAAGTAATCCTGGAAGTAATTGTAAACAAGTTTCTTTCAGCGCATTGTAATGTAACACAGTTTCTAAAAGACGACAATAAAAAGTTTACGACCCTCTGAGGGGGAATGGGAGAATGCCTAGACTTAATATATTATTTTTTTCAAAATAGCTGCCGTATAATTTTAGATTTATAGTCAATAACTCGTGGTATGCTTGAAATACTTAAATATGTTAATTAGTGTAATGTATGCAGGTAGGCATCATGTTAAATTTCGAAAGGAAACGTACTATTATCGGATTACGGTGTCCAGCACCAGTAAAGTGCAGTGCATTTTTGTTAATAACTTCGCCAAAGTAATTTTACAGAAAGTCTATTTCTCGTTGATAGGGAAAATTATTGGTGTGTTGAAAAATCTTTCTAAAAAGACCATTGAACGTTAAGAGTTCTATTAGAACACAATTTAAAACTCCAAGCACATTCATGACAATCGCCAAAATATATTTTTTTAGAGAAAAAATATTTGTTATGGAAAAAACTGAATTTTGAGAATACTATACACTATTAAGTAGTTCATTATAATATTTTTTGGTAACTAATAATACTTTTGGAGTAATTGGTAATATACGTTATACGTAAAAATGTACTTAAAAATACCTACAAATATTTTTAAATGATAAATAAAAAAATCTGCCACATTTGAGCGACGGGTCGTCAGGCTGTGATAAACTTCTTGCCATCAAATTTCCCAAACATTTCTATGTAAAAATCCGTAGAAATAAATTTACACACTAGATACAGCCGAATTTCAAGCTACTTTTACTGGGATATTAAGTATCTGTACATTATTCTTGCTGAGGAAAACAGTGTTAGAAAATAAAATAAACAAAAAACTTCTCTAATACAAAGAATATATCCAAATCTATGCTGATACATAAGTGAATACCATTACATTTATTCTAATAAGCTCATAATAAACTAGGATCAGTTACAAAAAGAACACTTTCTATATTAGATATAGGAATATTCCATCAAAAATTACCAATATATTTATAAATTATAGATTAGCAATTTTTTAAAAAATAATTTCTTTTTTTCTTTTTCATATGTAAATTTATATTGTTTTGAAGTTATTACATATCTTTTTATTTAGTAGTAAACTTATCTTATTTTTAGAATTAGATATCTGTCTGTACGTATTATTATATATTTCCATGATCATCTTTCACTGGGTGTTTTGCCTTTTGTTGGACTACACGTAAACAAAACAAAAATTAGTGTTAACAAGTTAAAATATTTAATACTTTTAAGTACGGAGTGAAAGCTATGATATTAAATATCATGTTGTTTTATGCCAAGAAAACATTGATAGGAGCGAATTAGAACTCAAAACATGGATGAAACAAGATATCGGAAGGTAGGTGATAAAAGTGATTAAGTGCTACATTATTCAACGTCAATTGAACACATTTATCTCTAACCCAACGATAGATGGGCGTTCTCTATTTTGGTGTCACTTTACAACTTTTTTCTCCTGATAAATATAAAGCAGTTTTCCAACTTTTGATTTTTTTTTTAAATAATGTCCATACGTCCTTTATGAACTCCCTTGAATAGATATCGATAGTACTCCAGGAATTTAAATTTTAAGGGCTGAGTTAGACTATGGACAGCTTGGAAATCAACAGTTAATAGCTATTTGGAGTATTTATTAATTTATTTAGACGACATCGATCAAAATTCCATAATACCCAGTAATCATTTCATTACATAATTACACGTTTGTAGACGGAATTTATCTAATAAAATTGTTACAAAATAATGACTAAATTTTTGAATGAGACTTAGTAATAAAATATATATCCAAGTCAAAATAAATGAAATATTAGAAAAGTACCATTCATTTCTCATCGTCACCTCAGTCTATTCAACAGTCAGTTCAACACTTTATGGGAAATGAGGGACTGAGATTTTGGAGGTTATGCCAATCTAGAAACAATGCCGTGTGGTTGAAAAAGATGTTTCAGGAACAATCAGTAGCTAAAAGCAAAATAATCATTAATAAGATTTATATACAAACTTACTTTAATTTCTTGGCGATGAGGAACGGAGATAAACAAGATAGTAGTGAAGGTAGGATGCGAGGTAGTGTTACCAACGTTGTTTTTTTTTTTTGGTGTGATATATATAAGGCTTTGGCAAGACGCAAATTTCAAAAAAAGATGAGAAACTGAGGCCGAATCCGGGACAACCATGTTAATTATTGTTTTTTTTGTTGTCATAGTTTTTTCTCACGTTGTGATAGTATAAAACTAGATTCCTCTTCAGACCCAGCAACCACAGGTGTGACATTGTAGGTATTGCTTGGCAAAAATTGAAGCATCGCAAAGCTGACAACAGGTCATGGGACAGGTGAGGGCCTGAGATTTAACCACTTTAAGTATTATTTTCAAGTACCAAAAAAAAAAAAGTTAAGACTACAGCTGGGAAAATGAAATTTGAAAAAAAAAAAATGCATTTTACACTTTATTGTAGGCTTCGGACCAAAAAGTGACACCAATATAGAGAATCGCTCATATGAGTCAGAAATAGAACCGGTAGGATTTTATGAAATATATATAAATTACACATATGTACAAAAGTTTATTATATATACTTTATATAGATAAGAGAATCTAAATTCAAGAATAAAAATAAAGTTTATTTTGTGTTTTTTTTTTACTTTTGAAAACAATACTCGGATCTCACAGACTAGATATGGTTGGGTTGGTAGTAAAAGTTAATACATTTTTTTCTATGTCACTTTTACATTTAATCCTACGATGTATAAGTAAATACTAGAACCGTTAGTGACTTTTGTAAATAAGCTTAAATATGTATGGAATATTAAGTATCAGGGATATAAGTACACGAGAGTAACTAAATCAGGAATGGATAAAAACGAGGTTAAAAGAAGGAAAACAATTTTTGATCTTAGTTTTCCAAAAATTACTCAGATTGAACAGAATGTTTAGTAAAAGTAATTATTGCAGTTGCTACTGTACCCTATGGATGTGACCATCTAGTTCAAGGAGAGAACAACCCCTCCACGCTTTTAAAAATGAAGTAACTCCAACATTTGAATGAAAGTCGTCAGGAGTATTGAGATAATTCTAGAAAACACGGAACACTCGGATAGGGCGTATACAGACCGGATTCCAAACGGGGTACTTTCACGTTACATGATCTGACCTTCACCTCACCACAGCCGCTTTAGTATACTGTCTAGGTTATACCAGCCGCCTGGAAAACTAAACAGCCTCATGGAAAACCAGTATAAGGAAAACTAGATCAAAAAGAAAAAAGAGTGTTTTGTGATACCAAAGGCCATAAGATATAACTGGCATAAAAATAAAATCGACTTAGAGTTTCAAGGATTGGGACATTCAGACTATACTTACAGGCCTCCAATACTTATTTTCCTATTAAAACTATTTTTTGATGATTATATATGTCAGGGATAACAGAAAGCGCAATAAATATTGTTTATATTTATTGATATATTTATATATTGATATTATTATATATAATGATTGATGTATTTAGATTGATGTTGAAGTAGGTCATGGAATAAATAATGTTTAAAGCACAGTAAAGAAGAAGAATTACCGATAGAAGTTCAAGTAGTCAAGTAAGTCCATAAAATTGGAAAAGAAACATACTTCTAGATTTCCATTACAACTTTGCTGACTTACCAGTTAAAAATAAAACAATGAAAAATAAAGAGCTGATATGCGATTGATAAGAAGGATACTAATTTTACAATAGAACTATATTAGTATAAAGGGGAGTTTTTTTTTATCAAAAGTTGATATATCCACTCTTGGAAATATATTATTTGAAAATTATTATGAGAGCATCTCGTGAAGATAAGTTAGTTCTGATAAAAACTTTCACTTTTTAAGACCTATTTGACAGGAAAAAATTAAATTTCAAAATAAAATGAATAAGTTTTTGGGATACAATTTGGATTAGTAAAAAAATAATTTGATAGCCAATTCCTCAAATAAGCTAATGAACTATAAAATGAATGTTGCCTACCTGTTTTTGCCATGGTACTGTGTACAGCCTCTGCCCCATATCCATTTTTAAGTTATAGCAATAAAAAGTTTAGGATTAAGTATTACAAGTAATACATAGACCCTATTCCAAGTATATTACTAAGTTATATAAATTCAAAATTTATGACTAATGCTTTGACAATTTTAACAATAAATTTGGACCCACAGAAGCATTGTCCAGCTTATAATGGAACAGCACTGGAGGATTGATTCCATTTTTTGACAAATTGCCCCGCGTATCATGAGAACCGAATCTGATACATGCCGAAACTAAGCAATATTAACCGAAATCAATTGTAAGAATTTCTCTGTACGAATTCAATCAATTTTATCTGTACGCTCAGAATTGGATCTTAAACACTTTTTTATATATGTAACAGAAAACCTTTTGCTTAGAGCTGGATACCTATCCTCCAGCTTTTTTTTTTTGGGGGGGTATATTGTTTGTTACTATTTTATATAAACGATCTTTAACTCAACATCTTTGTAAAATTACAACAATTGATTATTTATTTTATGTATCTCACAAACCAACTCAATTTGTACGGGGGTTGTCCCTTAAACAAATAGATAAATTATTATAATTTTAACAATGACCTCAGAATAAATTAAAGGTAAAATAAATATTATTTTGAAACAGAGAGATAGTGAGAGAGGGGGGGGCGGTAGGGATGAAGAGAAAGTGGGTGTTTAAAATTGTTCTTAAGCCGGGAACCTCAATGAGTATTAGAATAAAATCCGTTTATAATAACACAAACTATCACTAATTTTTTTTTATTATTATTATTTTTGTTTGCCTATACAAATATTTGTATTTAAATGAATATGTAAATATCTGCGAAAGGATACTATTTCCTAATCAAAGATATGAAAAAAAACAAAACATGTTTTTAAGTGTAAAATAGCATTTATTTTTAAGCCACAGGTGTCAATATCTTAGCAAATACATTAATACATATGACAATAATTAATGAATCTAATAGAATTTATTTTGAATAAAAATAATAACTTCCATGTTTTTCTTTTGCCTCAAACCCTCCTAGTAACTGACACTGCAAATACTTTATAGAAGTTTTTGATACGGAAGTGCCAATATATATATTGCTAGAGTCAATATACTTATCTGTATGTCAATACATTTTCAATTCAAAACTAGAAATGTTTTATCTGTATATGATATGTACGTTCAAAATAATTTCAAGGTTTTAAGGATGGTACTAAATAGGTAATCGAGAATTATATATATACACTAACCTATATGTAATTGAAAATATGTATATACATTATTACATCATTTTCATATTAATTATTTTTAGATCATTTTATTTATTTATTTTTTTGTCCAACTGATTAAAGTGAGAAAGTAACTTATAATTATTTTTTATAATGATTATTTATATTTCTTTGTATTTTTGTTTATCTCTGAGGCTCCTCAGCCCACATCTGTCTATTTCACTGTATTATTCTAAAGGGACTCGTCCCAGAATAAATAAAGTATCATTATTATATGTGGAATATATAATAAGGGAAAGCATTAGGATCATGCAAAATTTTGAATTCCAGTTTTTGATGAAAATAGACATTTTAAAGTGCCCTGAGTCTAAATATCAAAATCTTGCATATTGGTCTGTGTGTGAACAGTTTAACTCAAAAATGAAAAATCGTACAGAACTGATTTAACGCAGGTATATGCCTAGGACGTAATTCCAACTTTTTCGCTCAAAATCAACCAACCGGAATTGATTTTTCTTTTTCTTTTTTTTTTTCTCGATTTTCTCCGCCCTAACCATTTTGATTAACTTCAGTGAATCAATGAGTAATTAAGTGCTATTAAATGAAAGATAGGGCTTATCCTCATTGGAATAGTCTCACAGAGCTTAAATGCTGAATTTTTAAAAGATCTTCCTCTAAAATAAGTTTTTTTTATTGATAAAAATAACCTGCCTTCTTTGTTTGCAACAATAAAGAATGGGCAAATACCAAATATTAAAGAATTTTATGAATAAGTAAAGGGAAAAAAAATGAAAAATAAGAATTCGAACAGGAAAAGCCCAGAGCACCCGATTTTTCCCTAATGCATTATTTAGTAATCTGTTGTTAAACTGTTGAATTATTGTCAGAAAAAAAAATTATCCCACTTTGAGAAACCCTTTACGAATTTAATTTTCACATTCTCTGGTTTCAGATTTTTTTTTTAAATAACAAAAATAGAAACAAAGCATTCGTTGTCTATTTGATCTGCAGAACGAAAGACACCTAACAAAACCATTTACTCACTTCGAAGAATCATAAGACAATTATCAATGCAAGTTTATTTAATGTTACAGACAATACTCACAATTTTATATAATATTAGGGTCATTCTTTCTATAATTTTCCTATTTATTCCCGCGGTCCACCAAATTGTCTGATTGTTTTTTTACAGCCTCCTGCAGCCAAAAAAAGACGAAAAATGACTTTACCTGATTTTTTTGTCGAATCCTGCGTCTACAAATAATTATTTAATTTTTTTTTTTTAGGCCATACTCGACTCACTCACGGTCATCTCATGAAAAAAGAAAATGCACCGACGTGTCGCTACTGTGGAAACGATCTCACCGTTAGGCATATTCTCACTGAATGTATAGCTCACGAACCACATCGGTTCTCTTCAGATTTACAGGAAATGTTGAGCGAAGATCCCACAAAAATAACAAAACTTTTTCACTTTCTAAAAATCATTAATATTTATGATCACATATAGTCTAACTAATTGTAATTGTAATTGTAAAATGTAAATTGTAATGTAATGTAACCTGTAATAGTAATAGTAATTGTAATTTTAAATTTGTAAATTGTAATGTAACTTGTAACAGTAACTGTTAATTTTTAAACTTTCTCACTTTGTAATTATATATATCTTTCTCACCTTATAACATTGTAAATATGTCAATAGTAATGTACTAACTTTGTAAATTCAGTGTAAATGACCCTAGTGGTCGAAACACTTAAATAAATAAAACAAAACAAAACCTCGTCTCGTCGTTATAGGACAATATGCCATATTTTTTTTTAATTTATAGGAGAGTGCTTCGAAAAGATGTTTCCTTCTGATTAATATAAATGGTACTTATTTTAATAAAGTAACTCCTGTTAAAATAGAAGAGCTAAAAAAAAGTTTTAACTAACATTTCAGGAATAAGAAAAAAAAGTCCTATTTTTGACCAAATTAACATAATCTCAGTTTCGGCTCAGAAGAGACTTCGTGAAGGTTTAAGAAATGATTCATTGTTAGCATCAGTGAGATTAGGTCAGAAAGTAGTTTTTTATGATGAAAAATTGTTTGGTTAAATGTTGAAGTTTGAATACAACCAAATCCTTTCTAGCAGATTTTCACATGGCAGTGCCAATATTTGATAGTCTATATACTTATCAGTAAGTCAATATTTTTTATCTCAATAAAATTGAAAACTTTCCAATCCTAAGATATAATACGTTTAAAAAGAACTTAAGGTTTTACAAACAACAGCACAGTGATACACACAAAATGAAACCATTTTTGACACGTCATATCTCAATTATACCAGTTTATCGGGAAATATAAACAGGAAACGTGACAAATGATTCTGTGAAGGTCAGAATAATGAAACGGTATTCCAAAAGTCAACTATACCGTGACCATTTCATAAAAATAACTCTCCGAATCTTTCAATACTTTCAATGGAGGAATTTAATGAAGCCCACCAAGTATTCAAGTGGGGTTGGTATTTATATATGTATAGTAATTCTAATATTAAATAATTATAAATACTCGAAAATAACGTTGTTTAAATAATTTGACTAAGATACACAACTATATTCAAATAGTATGACACATATACAT
>NW_027114049.1:457410-464936 GCF_000696795.3 Halyomorpha halys
TATATATATCTACAACAAATTACCACGAATGTAGTGGTAAAAGTAGATATAGTGGTAACTCCTGTAAATATTTCTAATACGTAAAATTACTCTAAAATAAGAGTGATAACATAATTATGCTATAGTATATTATAATTATTATTATATGGGTGACAGACCATGGAAGTTTAAGTCCGCGTTTCTTGACGTGGTTTTTTCGTAGGGTGGATTCGTCACTCCCACGCCTATTTTTTATGAGTGCCACCCATTGGCTAACGGGCCTCACAAATGCTCTTGAAAAACACCGGGACTCGATCTGACAACCTTTGGGTAAGTAGTCCTTGCCACGCTGCTACCGCTGCCCTCTTATTTTATATTACGACTGGAAAATTTTATGTTTAGTCAGCGAAGAAATGAATTCCTAACACTAAGTAAGGATTAATTGATATTATATCACCGTGGCGCTTAAGGCTTTATGGGTTGTATCAGCTCCGACGTTCACTGAGGATAAAAACAGAGTGCACTTATGTCTCTTACCCGGAAAGTGATTCAAACTATCCCCTAACAGTTGGAGTCAGTTGAGATTTCCTATTTCATCGTCGAGGAGGGGAAAGATTCCCAAGTTTAACGTCAGCCAGGTCTGCTATATTTTTGCCAAGATTATATTCAAATAATTGCACCAAAGTAAAATTTTTAAGAAACGTTTGAACTATGCCATTCTTATCGTTTAATATTATTTTTGCTTAATTACCACCGAAAGAAGGGAAGCTTTGTTTTATTGCAGGAAATTAAAACAAAATAATGTTCTCAGAATCGAAAATTTGAACAATCCAAGAACGAGGTAATTTATGAATTATGGATCGGGACCTATCTGTCACTAGCCAAATTTAAGTTTTAACATAATTGATCGAACCACTAATCCGAATTTCATGAATTTTTTAGGGACTGTACATACATTGGCTTCCAGATTTGGAAGGAAGTTTGAGATTAGCGTGAAAATTGTCCGGTATTAATTTTATTAAATTTCATCAAGTGCAAAAGTACTTCGCATTAACACACGCATATAACACGACTCTTCCTGTAACCATATATTTTATTCCAAAACAACAAATCAAAATTATTAAAAATAAAGGTTTTATAATAACATTCATTCTTAAACCTTAAAGAAATAAATTTATCTTGATTATTTTAACATTGAATACACTAGTTAGTAATAATAACAAAGTACCAAAAGAGTACGAGGAAACGGGACTTATCAAAATAACTTAACAGTTCAGTTTCGGTACGAGGAAACGGGACTTAACCAAAATAACTTAACAGTTCAGTTTCGGTTTCAGAAAACAATATTTGACTAATCTATATGATATAATTATGATTATAGACCTTTTGTAAAGTGCTGGTTATAAAAGATATATCAGGTAATGATTAATTAATGTAATAAGTTAAGATAATATATCAAGACGAAACTGAATTGGAAATTTGACCAACTAAATGTGACGCCATGGAGAAAGCAATACAGGAGTGGCAGTGGTTTCGGCTAGAACGACGAGCTTAAAATATTTCAAGTATTTTTTAATAACTAGATTTTAGTTTTAGTTTTTTTTTTCAGATATTTACCACACACTGAGTATTTATTCGGTTAATAATGTAAAAGTTATGTTTAGATTATGCATTCATTATATGAAACGACTTATAGCTTTAAACGAAATCAATTAAATTTACATTTTGTTATTAACATGACATTTTGTTATATATGATGATATGGAATGTTCTAAAAAAGAAGCTACAATCTATCCTAATCGTTTTTCTCACACACAAAACTAGATATCAATTTTTAAATTGCGCCTACGTGCGCTTCTAATTTTCCTAACATTTTAACAGAATTAATGAATTTTGATTTGTTTCTTAAACATACATACTTGGTTAATAGTAACTAATAATAATATAAATATTTTACTACTAAAGAAGATATTAGAGAGTGAAAAAAAAAAATCAAATAGTTTTCAATAAAAAAAGAATTTCAGTAGGAAGAAAAAACAGCGATTATTTAACACCTGAACAAAAAATATACATATACAATAAAAAAAAACACATCAAAACTTCATAATGAAAAATTCCAAACTAAGTCTCAAATTTTTCAAATAAAAACTATATCAAACTAAATCAATTATAGACCTGATTGTAAGCAAGGTTAAAAATATTGTGTGACAAGAGAGTTTTAAAGTTTAATGGAAAAGAGATAAAATAGGTAATTAAACATAAGCTAAGGCAAGCCTATTAATAAATTAATAGACGAATATGATTCCCTATTTTTTTTTTATTGTTTCATAGGGCGATTTGACTAAATTTAATGACCTAGGCAGAATAGCCTGCAAAGTTTTTAAATTTTTGAATGTGAGGTGTAAATTTATATTTAAGGTATGCTTATTTATTAATAATAATGAATTTGTTAAAAATTCTAAAAATGAAAGTATAATAAAAGTTTAATAGACAGTCCATGACAATGGCCAGTTTAGTCGAAATGCTGAATATTTAAAGAAATAATAAAGAGTATCGAGACTAAACTTTATATAAATTATTTATGTTATGGAATTATTTTGTCGAGATATAAATTATTTTAGTAAACAATAAAATCAGTCTAAAAAAAATTGATAACAATATCTGTAATGTAAAATTAGATAATTTCGTTGTATTAAGAAAATTATGTTTTCATCTTATAGTTACAGGAAGATCGGTGAAATAGGCAGTGAAACGGGAATCGGACAGGGTAAGAACTGTCGACACCATTTTACTTAACTGTACTTGTTTTTAAAGAAGCGATAAACTGTTTTTGTTGTTTTGTATTTTTTTTTTTTTTACACATGAAGAGTTTTATCCAGATTTGAATTTTGGATCAGACCTTTAAAATACTAGTTAAAAACGTGTGGTTTTTTTTCTCCAAAAACTCTTTAAAGATATCATTTTCTAAAATATGGATGAATCATTATTTCAACTATTTTATAATTAAGAATTTCATACATTACTTTAATGTTTCTTGATCAAATGTTATACAAGGAGGAGATGTAGTATCAACGTTGAACCGTCAAATTAATCCTACAAAGCAACGAAGGCCCAGAAAGCCATTTCATTTTGTCTCAAAGGGTCTTCCAATATAACACAAAATAAATTTATAGGCTGGAATCCCAGTCAGGAACTAATGAAGAACAGATGCATCAAGAATAGAATCATCCAGAGAAAAGAAAAGAATCATCTCTGAAAGAATCGAACTCTCATGTTATTCAAGGTTAGTGAAGAATTGAGCTGAGGTAATTGTTTCACTAAGGACTACTATCAGCCATTAAGTAGTTTTGATTTTTATTTTGGTTCAAAGCGAGTACTCTTATAGCACGAAAAGGGTTTGTTTTTTATTATTGTAAAAAATAAAATTTAACTTGTGTCATTTAGAAACTTTTAGAAAATTTTCCTTTGGAGAACTGACGAAGAAGCAAAATGAGAATTGATACAGATAGTCGGATTATCTGTCGAGTCAATTTGTTTGTGGTTTTGTTTATTACAATTAGATCCAAAGTTTCAACATTGATTTGTTTAATACTTGATGTACGTGATTTTTTTTTAGAGGGCTATTAATGTTTGTTATCAATAATTTTTTTTATAAATAAAAAATATTTTTGTAAAAAAAAAGTACAAAACAAAAATTATCAACTGAAGAATCGATCCAACACAAGGAGTGAACGATTTTTTATCCATTCACCTAAAAGAAATTAATAACTCTTTCACACCAATTTTTGATTACCTCAATGCAAACCATACATCAAATTGATGATTCTACCAAAGATAATTAAAGGAGATAAGAAATAGTGGCGGTTGTTTCAAAACGTTAAAACAAATTAATTTTTCATTTGAGCTCCATATAAAAAGTAAATAAAACATTATTTAAAGTATAGTACATTTGCTAAAACGTAAGCCCCAATAGAGCTGTTAATTTTCATTATTTCACGAGATACAGATTTTCAAAAAGCAAATTGTTTTCTAGACAACGAAAAATTAATATTTTGTGAATTTATTTTGGCGAATATGAAAACTAATACACCTAAAAATGACGTAGAGATGTCTATTAACCTTTAATTGTGGAGTAGAAACAGGCGTAAGTCCAGTAGATTCCATGATATTCTATATATAGATATAGTTCTATTAGACTGCACATTTCAGAAAATAATAAGCTATGGAGGATTTCGGTATTGCAAATAGTTTTCAAGACATGAAATGAAAAAATAATTTAATTCTTGGACATATGTCTCTTAAGAATTAATATATGCTTCATACATAATGATTTTTGTCTGGCAAGCATTTAAATGTAAGTAAAATGAAATTACTTGGGATCTTGGCTTAACTACTGTTAATAATGTTAATCACTATACGCCTATTTATATTGTTCACAGTGATGCGGAGGTTTGATTATGCAATAAGTGGAGGAATAGGTGTAGTTTAAAGGAAAGAATGGATGAGGATTGGCGAATGGAGATGGGAAGAAAATTGCATAAGGATGGTGCACGTATGAAGAAGGATTTACTGAAGAAGAGGTTTCTATAGGAGGGCATAAATAAATCAATCGTTTGGGATCTATTGTTTAATGAATGGATGGATGTACGAAGAGCGAGAAGATCAAGGATACAGGTAGGTTTTTGATTTTAAGGACTTGGAACAGGAAATCACCAAGGAGGTATTGCCCTCGGGAGGTTGGATAGAGCCACTTCAACTCGGTACACCAGCGGGAGACTTGAGAGCGCCTTGGAAACCTAAAGATAAATCTTACAAACCAATTCATGAGTTTCCCTCGACATCGACGCAAGATAAAGAAGGAAGGTCAGGTGAATTTACCGGAGAACCTCCAAGCGTGTATTGGTGAAAACCCTAACAGATGGAAGAGAATACTTCGAGAAGAAACCTTGCAAGAATGGAACTGACGGTGTGTGGATTGCCCGAAAAAGGCTACCCTAAGTACATTCCTACATTCAACATGGGTCCTCCCCGACTACTGGATCTCCCAGTTCCTCACGGTTTCTGAGCTAAGCTCACCGCATATGGCATAATTATCGGCCCCAGAGTCCGCCGAGAACGTCGTACATTCCTGTACCGCCTATGAAGCACTGAGAGCTAAGATGATGATGGAAACATAAGCTACACCAGCAAGGCCTCAGTAGAAGATCAAGATATAGCAACAGCAAGCTGTGTGCACAGCTATGTAAATGTCATATGCAGCAATGAGTTGCACCCACTGCTGCGTATACCCGTTTGTCTAATAAGGTAGGGTAGGGTGATAAATAAATAATAATTCATGAGTCTCTTCAGTCTCAACTTTAGACTGGAGCTCCGAATGCAAAATGTGCGAAAAGTTAAGGTTATTCTCGAATGAAATAAACTTCAAAAAAGTACAACTTAAAAATTTCAATGTTTACTTTTTAATGACATTTACTGTAGCCTTGTATAGTCTTTTGATAGAAAATAAGAAATAGAAAAATAAAGCCTTTTTCTCATACAAAATGACGAACATTTTTTTCTTATATATCAATTTTTACGGTCAACTATATATACATATATACAATTTTTTTCTTTACTTTAAAAAAAAAATTTTTTAACTCCTGGCGCAAACGCCATTTTCCCCCCTTTAATATGGTTGACAGAGTCATTAACAAAATATAATTTTTATTAAAGTAATAAAAATTTGGAGTAAAAAACTTTTTTTCCCGACTCTTGAACTATTTCTTTATAAATTATATGATAAAATACAATAGTAAATTTCAGTATATTTAGTTTTAGAATATTTTCAAGTTATTAAAGTAATAATGGTGAGTAGGATGTTGATCGTGGAGACGATTGAGGCTGCGGTCAGTGAAGAACATAAATAAATAAAAACTTATTTATCAGAGGCAATGTTTCGGCCAGAATTTCAGGCTTTCATCACATCTAAGAACAAAAACAATATAAAAATCATACAGTATAAATAGAAATACAGAAAATCACCTTCTTCTCTTTTTATCAGAGAAACATCTTATGTTTCTTCTTTTACTGTACTTCCATTTAATCATTATGGTGGTAATCTTCTTTTTGTTCTTAGTCCTGAATTCTGGCTGAACCTTTGGCGCTGATAAATAAGTTTATATTTTTTAAATGTACTCTTCATTGACCACACTCCCCCCCCAATCATCTCCACATTTTATAGTAATATAATATATAGGTATAAAAGGAGGGGCACATTTATATTTTGGAAGAACACATTAGTGGATGTGGTTTTATTATCAGTAGACTTAATAAAAGAGAAGCTTTTTATTTGTCCTTTGTTAGAAAATAAAGTTCTCAAATAATTTTATAATTAATTAGATTTTTTTAAGGATTGCAGTCGGTTTTTTGACATTACTCTCGATTAGCTGGAGTACAACGGATTAAATTGTTTTTGTTTTTTTTTAAATTAGAAAAAGAATAATTCCTAGGCCAAATGTATTTAATGGTATGTTACATTTTCACGTATATTATTAGAGAAACTGTTTCGGTCTGGTCAATCTTTTTTAAATGATGATGTGAGAAGTCCTATCAATGGTCGTAATTTATGTGATCTTAATATTTTCCGAAAAATCTACTAATTAGTTATTTGATGATATTAGAGAGACTAGAGACTATGTTTTATAACCTTTAAATAATAACCTGTCACTATGGCTTTCAATTCCAAATATACAACGAAAGATTAAATCTCTTTGATAATAAATTAACATTAAATAAAAAAAAAAAAAAAAAAGAAACTTTTTTTAATCTGAATTAATTTCTTTATCGTTCCCAATAGAATACAGACCTTATGCCTAATTAGATGTTGCGATAAATTAAATACTATCAGAAACAGAATGAAACTTTCTCATGTTCAAATTTCAACAACTCAAGCAGTACAAAACAAAAAAAATTAATTAAATAAAAAATCACACCTTGGGAAACTCTACACGTGTGCGATGAATTGGATCAGGAAGCATTCGGACGCAAGGAAGCGTAGACGTAAAAAATAATTGATAGTATGAATAATAAAACGCATGAATAAATTTGACAGAACTGCTCTGAGGCCTCAAGGTCAATAAACCACTGTCATTTTATTCTGTATGGTACCGGTGTGATATGCCTCTTGACAGGCAATTGAAACAACTGAGTAATCTGACTCTGAAAGACACAATGTTAACTACATAACGCTGCGGTAGGTTCAAGAATATGTTTTACCCCAAACACTTGAGCTCACAAAACAGTTTATTCCTTTGGAATAATTTAGTGTTTTTATGATAAACCTAACTTCAGTTAGGTTATATAAACATAACCTCCAGAATAATTTCTCAAGAATGTTAGTAAGCAAAGCTGGCAGGACGATAAGAGCAGAGTAATTTTATTCCTTTTAAAATTTCAGAAGATTCCGATCAAAATAAATATATTTCTTATTAAATAAATTCATGTATTATTATACAATATGCATTATGCATTTATGCAATAGTAGAGAGAATATGGGGGAGCTGGGACAC
>NW_027114049.1:473016-479495 GCF_000696795.3 Halyomorpha halys
CTCACGGAAGTGTCCCAGCTCCCCCATATTCTCTCTACTTGCAATATTATACATATTTTCAATATGAGAAATTGCAAGGAAATTTTCTAATTACATTAAATTCTTCTTCGGATTGCCTTGTGTCCTCTGAAACATATCTAAATGTAAATTGTTTAAGTATTTTTCCTATTCGGAAGATTATTAATTGATAGTACGTAATTAGTTGTAGTACGATGGCCTGGGTGTCGGTCAAAAAAGGTACATAAAATAGTAGAAACAATTATTTATTAAATATTTTAATTATTTAATAGATAAATTACTGAATTTATATTTTTTTCTGCTATTTTAAGTATATTTTTTGACAGTCATAAGGACCATCATCCTATAAGTAATTTTTCTACATTATAAAACAAAAAAGAATACGCATAATACTATAAAACTGAAGACTGAACTGTCACATAATTTTCCTCAAAGTTTAACACTGATATAAACATAATATACTCCACTCCGAAACCGGAAAAGTTCAATTTTATAATGTAAATCTTGATTAACATGTACTTTATTCAGATTTTTTTTTATTAATATAAACTTCAATTTAATTTAAATTTAAAACACCGAGTCCTCCATTTCCAGGGTTCTCTTGTGCAAGCGAATTTTATCATATCACAAATTTAAATTTTCCCCTGTCTTTATTATTTTGTAAATTTTTAAAACAAATTCTTAAAATATAATGGATCCCTTAACCATCCAATGAGTGCGACAAAGATAGTCGAGAAAGTGAAGTGGTTCTGCAATATTTTAAGAATTTGATTTAAAAAATTACGAAATAAGGTTAAATGAATCTAGACAAAAGGAACAACTAGGATTTGTAATATAATAAAATTTTCTTGTAGAAGAAAACCAACCTTGAGAACTTAAAAAAAAAACCCATCAAATGTAATGATTTATACCAAAATAACCGCTTTGAATTTAGGTGAAAAATGTAAAATTAAAAGATATGATGATCGACATAAACTTTCTACACTTTCATCATGGAAATTAAAAAAAATGGTCTATAAACGCTTATTAGATAGATATTAAGGAACAAAGGAAATATAAAAATAAACTGTCATTAAATTACTAATAATTAATATATTTTGTAATAGAAAAAATAATTAGAAAACTACTGAAAATTTCTTGATATAAGTAAATTGTATCAATTTAGGATTTATTTCGAAGTTAATTGTTTATTTTTTTTTTATTTTTACTAATAATTAGTTTAATCCCTCAGTATTTTTAAAAATATTTTAATTTATACGAACCAATACACCAAAAGGGGCTTGACAGGAAAACAAGTCAAGGGCGATGCATTTATCGCTTGCACTGCTTACCTTGTTAAAAAGAAGCTCGACTTAATTGCAAAATAGAACTTGGTCAGCGATCATTTTTTATGAACCAAAGAATTATATATTTGAACAAGCAAAAAACTGACCACCTGCGGTTTATTAAGGTTTTTAATCAATAATTCAAAACAATTAACACTCATTATTATACTTAGTTGCATCAGCATATTATGGTCAAATAACATATTATAATTAGAAATGGCTTGAATTTGTTATAACAAATTAAAAGTTGCGAAAATTCTCCAAACATTCATGTGACAAATGTTCTAATTGTATACTTTTCTTAAGAGGTAAATAAAAATAATTTTGCACAATTAAAACTCGCGAATTATTAATGAAATATTGAAAACTTTTGTTTATACTTCCTAAAATGATGTATTCATATTGCCTAATTCCTACAAATAAAATCCGAAAAATTATATCTTTATTTCACATCTTAAAAACTTTTTATTTTGTAAAAAGTTCATAAAATACGAACAATTTTATTTAATACAAAATTTAAATAGAAATATTCGAAGAATTATCTCTTTTTATCACATCTTAAAAATCATTCCTTTTAAAAAAAATAAATAAATAACAAATTTCTAATAACAGAAAATTTAAATCATTAAAAAAAAATATTGTTTTCTCTACTTTCAAATATTCATTATTTTTAATGGGGAACTAACTGTATTATAAAATGGAAGTTACAAAAAACTATATTAGTGATTAAAAATTAATAATGAACAAAAAATACATAAAAACAAATACAATCTTTTAATAAAATCATAGATGTCTCCAAAAACATTCACACAGACAAACAAATAATTTATTTAATATCAAGATTATATCAGATATGGAATATGTATGTAAAAATAACGATAAATTTCGAATGTTTTTGTTCCTTGCTGTGAATTCTAACTATCAGAGGACAAGCTTTAAGTAGACATGCAATCTCTGAGCTATTAAGATAGTTAGGAGAAAGCCAATGACCCATTGTCTGAACACTATTATTTATTTATATATATGGAAATAACAATATATACAAATGTATTTTTAATATATGCATTAACCAGAAGCAACCAGAACCAAATATTGCAAAACTTTTTGTTTTTAATTTTAAATTAATTAACGAATCAAACGTAGAAAGATAATTTTCATTCCATAAACATCTATATTTTTTGCCAATAAAGCCAAAGCTACAGTCAATTGAATATAATACACAATATTTTAAATATACATGTGCGAATCTAATCTAATTACGAAAATATAAGAAAACATTACTTCCATGATGGTCTCTACCGGTAACTTTTATACATCGTAATTATTACACATTGTAATTGATGTAGTAATTTTTAAGGAAAAGTGAAAATAACACATTTAAATACCATGAATAGCAAGCAAGCGTTTTTTTAATTGTATATTTGAAAACCAGAAATTATTAAAAATCCAACAATTCTTTCAATGACAATCGTGTGAGATGAATAAATATTTTATAAAAATCCGCAGTTATATTCTGCATTTATTAAAATTAAATAATTTCTTTTCAATGAGTTTAGGGAATTTATAACTGAGAGAAATCTACTATCAAAAAGTTTCGTTGATAACAATATGAGAAACAGGAATTATATTAATAGATTTAAAAAAATAATAAACAAAAAAATTGATAAACTGTCAAAACTCAGTCTTTAAGACAGCGATCTGTGCCGATAAGACTGCATTTATTGAATGCTTTCTTCTATTTTTTTCTGTTTTCTTAGCCACCACCCGCACGATTATTATGAGTAGCAATATACGGTCAGGTCAACCATAAAAATACAAAGAAAGAAAAAGAAGATTTTTGAACCATAAATCACCTTCAGATATAAATAATGACTACCGTTAAAACTATTTTTGTTTCGGTAAACAACTGAACAAATAAACAAGAAAAATACACATTTAAATTCAATAATATAAAAAAAAAAAATCGAGTTAAAACACTCATGAAAAATACTTACAATATCTTTAATAGTGAATCTTTCTCTCAAAGGTAGAAAGAACTATGATAAAATAGAAAACGCAATTGTACTTAAGAAGTACAAGAGATACCGGACGGTATCAGGTAGGTAACGGCTTGTGTAGCAATATTCGAGGGCAGACCGCAGTGACGTCGCACGCCACTGATAAGGCAAAGGACACATAAACAAAACTTTAACAAATAATTTTAAAAAGGAGGAAAAAAAAAGTTTCCTCAAATCCCAGTTAAATGCTTAGCTGGCCTTGCTGGCAAGTAAACACAGTAACATATCCAATAACATATTTTTTAAAATATGATAGTATTTGAACAGATTCATTCATATCACTATGTAACTGAGATGTCAACAGTAATAAACAAACCGGCTCGTAAGATCGATTGATAAGACATTATGTTTATCAGATTGTTGATAGTGGCAACGAAGAGAAAATAAATTACAGGTGAACAGTCCCTCACACTACTAGTAAACTTTCTAATGCAAAACAAATAAATACTTCAACTTTCACCTAATGAATTCTTAAGCTATTTACATAAAATGACATATTTCACAAGGACGAAGTATCAATGTTTCTAATTTAACATTAGTTAACAAACAGTTGGTGGAATTGGTGGATATGAATATAAACTAAGGAGAAAAATATCATATCAAGTGTGGTAAAATAACATATATAACACGTCAAAACGTAATAGATAAGGAGTTTAACCGAAATCTAAATCTACGCCGACAATCAATAATTTCACGATAAATTAACTAAATTATGAAGCTATAACACCTTACGGAAAAGTAACAGTAGAATGTGCTAATAAAGAAGGTGACGTTCATATCACGAATATCAAACTGAAAACACACCAAAATAACCTTACCGACCACCTCGTAGCGTCTTCCCTTACACATTTAGGATTTCAATAAATACACTTCATATCTTATTAAAGATTCATTATCTTAAACATTAATGGTACTAATAATGCTGAATATATATACCAAGATATATCTTAACATAGGAAGACTATGGAATAACCTGATCAATGAAATTGTATTGATAAAGCTACTCATTAATGATTAATTGTTATGAACAAGAAATCTAATTACCTTGTAGCAGAAAGGCGATAGTGCTGAGAAACAAAACTAGGAGCGGACTGAAAAACAGAGAACATACGTCGACACAGGAATGAACCTCCTCCGACTTGGCGACTAACTAAAAGCCGCCATTACGTCACAATCCATCTGCCTTCTCATTGGCTCGCCTTTCTATAACCATTTCATCTGAATACAAATTTTTCTATTGTATTCCTGTTCTCTCAATGTTTCAATTCCTGACTTCTTTGTTATTTTTACTTCAATAAGGTCTAAGCAATTCAAACATAACTGATTTCAAAATTGGGATAACTCATATGAAATCTCTAGGCACCTGTGTATGAGAACTTCAAAAAACTTGAACCATGACAAGATAAAAATTCAAATTACACCATCACTCTGGTCTTCACTAACATATTCAAGGACTCATTAATGAAAAACCAATGTTTCAAATGATTTGGAAAATATATCCATCTTTCATCAATGTTTTGTACATTCTGTATAAAACATTTCATTTTAGTAAGATAATTTAATATAAATCTCAAATATCAGCACATAGAAACTAAATTTGTAAAACTTAATAAACAGATAAATAATACTTCATAGCCCATTTTCCTCTTATATTAAAAAAAATTGAAAATATCACAAAATAAATTTTATGAATTTAATTCCACTCATACATTATATTACTGATCAGTATTTTAAATCCAATAGAAATCAAAAGTAATAATTCCTGTGAGAGCAAATGCTCAAAATGATAAGGATAATCGCAATCAGTTAGCATTATCTAGTATCATTATTATAATTGATAGTAGGAAGTAAATAATTTAGCATCAACTAGTAATCCTGTATAAGTTTTAAGAGCTTCTGCCAAAAAGGGTACAACTAACACTCCTCAAAACTTTACCTCAGAAAAAAATATCTTGCCTTAGACCAAATTAAACATTTTTAGTTTTGGCACATAAGGCCCTTTTTAAGGATTAAGTACTGATTATTTGCTGCCATATCAAGTTACAAAGTTTTTTAAGCTGGGATAGTGTTTTAATAATTTTATAGTTAGAACCTTTTTAGAGGGAATCCTTCAATTGACAGTATATTGAATATAAATTGAAGGAGTAAAACAGATACACTTTTTATTCCTCTATAACAACAATCCTAACAAAAAATTAATCCTAATTAAAAATTTAGCTAACTTAAGAAATAATTAATCAAAATAATAGTCTTGCTGATTTCAGAATTCAAAACTGTAAAATTTACATAGTTTTTAAGGAATGATTCCTCATCAAAAACCAAAAAGTTTAATCTATTCATAATTAAATACAAAATCATAATCTATAACTCACTTTTGTCATCCCAATAAATAAGTTACTGTGGCATAAGCTTCTCAAGAAATACCAATGGTAATATACCAGAACCAATAAAAGTTAAGGAAAGGAAATTAATTCATAAAATTAATACTCTAATAAATTTATAAAATAGTCAAAGATAATTTCATTAAAAACAAAGGTAAAAAATATATAGATCACAGCGGATGAGCTATTTATATATTTAGCTATTTATTGTTTACGTTTACTAAAAAAAGATGCAATTAATATTATAACAAAATAAATTAATTTCTTGATTCATCAAAAATTGCATAGTTTTTTAAGCAGAAAAAGTAAAATAACAAATTAAAAATGTTTTAAAGAAAAGCTTTTTTGTTTTTTAAAAGCCATGAATAATTTCACTAACTTTTAGTTAGGAGTTAGCAATTGGCAGTTTCTCCACTCATGTTTAGAGTGTTTGCGGCTTTAGTGCACTTACTCAGCCTCCACTGGTCAGTACCAATGATGGGGTGAGATGGCAGTGCTAGGATCTTGAAAAGTCGGGCTCATACATGGTGGATAGATTGGGGTCATAGATCATTAGGCCAAGAGTGTAAATATTGCATATATTAGTATAGATTTTATAGTGTTTTTTTATCATAATAATTAGTTCTAAATTTAACTTATTTTATTTTTAATTATCTATGAAGATATTTTTATTCTGTTTTTCCTGTTTTATACATTTA
>NW_027114049.1:479590-480788 GCF_000696795.3 Halyomorpha halys
TGATTTTGGTGTGAATGTAATACATTACAACACCACTATTACGTACTACCCAAATCTGTGGCAGGTTGTAACATTTGTCAATAAATAAAAAAAAAAAATTCAGTGCCAACATTATTGACATATAATTATTAATTTTGGTTTGTTTAACATAATATTAATTATAATTCAATACATATAGGTCCTTTTTTAACTTTTTGTAATACTGTTGATCAAAATGATTATTTTTTATATTTTTGTCTGGTTTAGCATTTGTAATCCAAATAAGTCAAATACTTCAGAAATTTATCAGCAAATGAGAAAAAATTTCATGACAAAGTTTAAAAGTCAACAGCAACCCAGAAACTCTTTTTACCTCCTTGCTTCTCACTGCTTCTCTTAAAAATCTTCATTCCTCCATCAAGATTACAAAAATAAACCAGAAAAATATGTTACAATTCAACAACCATGAAGATCAAAACATAATTAAACGGGTATAGAAAAACTACATTATTTAATCAATTCAGCACGATTATTTATCTTTTTTTATGACTAAGTCAGCACAATTCATAAAAATCAATGTAGTAAAAGGAATGGATATTTATTCATAAAAATATACAATATATTTTAAAATAACAATAATTTTATTAAAATATAAATTAGTGTTCATTTAAAACCAATCTCATATGATGCATAAATCAAAATATACAAATTTCATAAAAATATGATATGTTTTACAAACATTACATATTATTCATTTTTTCAATAAAAATGGTTAGTCCTTTGAATACTGTTAAGTATTAACTGACCCAAGACCTCAATAACTAAAATCTAGTTCCATCAATTCTTTCCAAACAATAGCGTGCCATATAACACTTTTTATTTTTTTAAATTTAATTTTAAAGTACTTCTTAAAGTGGAAAGTAAATCTCATTAACTACAAGGTTCTGTTACCTTAAAACACCTATATTTCAGTCAAATAGTTACTATCTACAAATTAAATAAAACTAAAATTAACTTACATAACACAAAACTTATGGCATAACAAAATATATATTTTTTTTTTTTTTTTAGATCTTTGGTTCAGTTTAGACCTGAGCAATATAACTAAATCACGAGGAACTATGACAGTGGATATTTCAAACTATTTAAATATCTAAAGCAATGTAGGGTTACACTAATTTTATCAACCTATAATGATTAATTTCAATATATATTAATA
>NW_027114049.1:480843-489130 GCF_000696795.3 Halyomorpha halys
TCATATACATGGTCAACTAAAATAATAATAAAAAAATGATTTTATATTTAAAATACTGCCCAGGCCTGGTTCAATTCAGTTTTCATGATTATGAGAAAACATTAAGTTTTAATAGTATGAGAAAATATTAAGTTTTAATTTTATGAGAAAACACTAATTTTAGTACAAAATAAATTTTTGAATAAATACTAAGTTAATATGGAAATTAAATCGTCATTTGATTTACGATCTCATAAAAAGCTCTAAAGTCTCAACATAAGCAAGTAAAGCAAATTCTTCCATAATATTAACATCCATATGTAAAATATGGCAAGAAATAGAAAGCTCCCAGCTCATAAAAAAAAATTATACATATATATGTTAAGTAGTAAATTGCATGAGAAATATGTAATATATTTAAATTTAGTAATTGAAAAATGTAATAAATAAGCTTTTATTAAAAAGAATGAAAACAAAATTATGAGAGATTATACAAGTTATAAGTAAGATTATACAATATTGCTCAAGTAATACTTCCAGATTCTATTCCTTTCAATCAATGAATCCAATCGTTAATATAAATAATCAATTCAAGTTATCCTAACAGAACATTAACTTATCCTCAGCTAAGTAAACATTAAACAGTCAGTAAAAATAATCATTCTTGAATAAAGTAATTGTAATTTCATGAAACAAAGCATATTGAACAACATAGTCACTGGTTGTACTTCATTTAAAAAAATATGAATCTCAGCTTTACAGAAAGGCTGTGGTCTTACAAAGCAATATGATACATTAGAAAATATGTTTACATGATTCCAAAGGATTCTAAACAATTTGTCAGAGGACAAAATAATGAACATATGACTTATTTGAAGTAGATTACCAATAATTGCTCTAAATGTTTTGCATAGTGAAGATTTCAATAAAAAATTTATCATTAGGGCACATGTGTGTGCTATTGAAATATTCACCAATATATATTTTTTAGGCAGTTAAATTATTTCCTTTTTCAAGATTTCCTTAGATACTACATACTTGGCAAAGCACAGTTTTATTTCTTTAAGTTTTCAAAATACTTCATCTAGCAATTTACTAATCTTCTGATTTCATCCAGATTCTTTGTTTCAGACTCTTGTTCTACAGTCAAATTTTAATAACAATAAACCATATTCATTCTTTGCAATGCAACAAGCATTCTCAATTCCACTTCATCTGTATTGGGGAGGAAACCACACTATAATGAACATCTTCCATTTGTATATGAACCAAAATAAGTTCCTCATTTCTGAAATTAAAGAATTCTTTTTGGGATCCTTAATTACCTGCAAGATACTGATAAAATTAAAATGATTTTAGGAATATTGTCAAATTTAAAGTAACTAAAGTATTTCATCGAATATTTTAATATATTTTTGTTTATCATGTTTCAAATTCAAAGACTAAAATATATCAAAATCATAAAGGAATGGACTTGATAAATCAACCATTATCTGATGAGAATTAGATGAAATAGAACCCTTTGAAAAATAATACTGATTTCAAACCAACAAAGCCTGAATGAAAGAGGTGTTAAAATACACTTCTACAACAGAAAATCCTTAATAAATTCAAAATAAAAAACAAAGATAATCATTTGACAACAATAAATTTGTAAAATAATTAATTCTGACAATCAATGATAAAAGTAACCCCACATTACAAAATAATGCCTCAACACACATGCAAACTTCATAAATATACACAAGCTTATCCCTTTGAAAATGCATAACTAAAAAGCTCATAAAGAATTACCGATATGCTCACAATTCATAAATATTACAAATTATATTTCTTGATTTATAATAAAGACTCGTAGCTACTTTACATCTTAATTTTTATATACAGGATATCTTTTTTATTATAAAACATAATAACACTATTTACATAACAGTTTAAAATGCATTTTTAAACATTAAAATCCCATAACAAAAATAGAGTAACAATATTTACAATAGATAATTGCGTTACAGAACACCTTTGTATTTCTGAAGGGTCTCTTGAGTCTTCTCAATCACTGTGTATATGTAAGGTCGTTCCATTGGGGAAACTTTTAACATCATTGCTATTAATTCGTGCATCTCCTACAACAAAGTTTTTTCTTTAACGTAAACAAAAAAAAAAAAACACTTTTAATTAATATAAAAATCTTTAAATTCTAATGAGGGTATGGTATGCTGTCTATTCATAATAAGCCAAATGCATTCATCTATAATTGATATCTAGAGAAACAACTATCAAAATAAGTAGATTATCATGATGAGTAACAGCTAACGGTCAACAGTTAGAACAAGAAGATTAGAAGACCAACTAAAATAACTCTACATAAATAAAGTGAGAAAACACTAAATTTGATATTAATTTAATATATAGAAAAATTCAATTTGTAACAATTTCAAAAAGTCTATAAAAAAATAAATAAACTATGACAATCTTTAAGAAGACTAAAATTATAATATACATATATAGGGAGATGGTCAGGGTTGCGGTCAATAGTGAAACAAAAATAGTTTTAAACTATTTTTGTTTCACTATTGACCGCAACCCTGACCATCTCCCTATATATCTATTTTTACGGTCAACTATACATACATATATATAATATACATATTTTAGGATTCCCTTAGAACATGAAAGTTATTATGCTATGTTTATACCATGAGCTGGCACAAGGAGAGAGAAAATTAAAATAGAAATCTCAAAAACTACTGAAGACATTTGAAATGAAGTAAACAGCTTAGTCTTGAATGATTGCTTTCCAATTGATTAAAACATGATATTTTTTAGCCAAAAAGGGACTAGACTAGAGTTCATATTGCACTTCAGACAAGAGTTTGTATTTAATTGTACAAATTTCAGGGAGTAACTCTCCTTTTAACTTGCCATCATAAGGCCTAATTCATATAATAAAGGATTTCACTTCTAGGATGTGGGATCCATTGATGGAACTACTTTTAACAACGCATCCAAACCTGGGAAATCCGGCTCTCCCCAGAAAATGTTAATAAATTTAGAAGAAAATCCAACAATTTACCAAAATTGAAACTTTTAGAGCACATAATGCCTTCCTCCCTAAAACTCTTCTACTTTTTTATACATCCAGCAAACCAATACACTGCAATGTAAATACTTCTAACATAGATTTAAGAGGTTGAATTCAAAGATGACAATAAAGTAAATAAAAAGAATTAAGTGCCTGTTTGGTATAGATTTGTAATTTATAATTTTTTTTTTCTAATATTAAGAAATAACCTCAAACATGCTGTAGCTTTATGTATTACAGGTGTTGATGAAGTATGTTAAACATTAATCTAACACATGTTTTAAAGTAATAAATTTGGTTTAACAAAGGATGGATTTTGTTTCAAAATAGGTTAAGTGAAATTACACAAAAATTCACCCTGGTGAACTACAAAGTTTTACTTGATTGCCTTCTACAGATTCATTCCTAAATCTACTAACTGATTATTACAATAACATGGTAAGCAATAAATTGCAGAAAGAAAAGTTTTCATTTTTGTGAAATGTCCCAGATCGTACTTTTTTTAACAAGTTGACAACATATGATAATTGATACGAGGAGAAGATGGTTGGGGGGTGCGGTCAAAATATAACACAAATAAGTTGAAGTAACTTCTTTAATCATGCCAACGTTTCGGCCAGAATTTCTAACCTTTACCAGGGCTGTTAGCTTGAAATCTTACAGTCAAGTTAGTAAGATTGGAGACTTGGCAGTAAGATTTCAAGTTAATAGCCCTAACGAAGGCTAGAAATTTTGGCCGAAACGTTGGCACGATTAAATAAGTTACTTCAACTTATTTGTGTTATATTTTGACCGCACCCCCCAACCATCGTCTCCTCGTATTAGTCATCTATGGTCATCTATCTCTTATGATTATGGTAATTGATAGTTGTATCTTGTCCATTCATATTCATTCATCATATTTGTCCATCATAATTTAAGACAAGGTTCAGGACATTTTTCTTTGAAAAATATCCAAATCCAATACAATCGATAAAATTGTACTAAAATCTTTCCCCCTTTCTTTAGACTTAAATATAATAATTTCATTTAATGAGCACTTATTTAATTTATAAGATGTAAAATTTTTATTGATATCTATAAGTTGTTAGTCCCAATAAAGCCTACTATAACCTTTCACCCTGCCTTACATTGTGTAAGAATCAACAGGACTGGAAATGGAACTGTAAAAGGAGGTAGTAATTAAACCAGTCTAGGGCAGAGATATGAACTACAAGATACCTAGCAATCTCACCAAGCAACAGACTTTTAATACCTTAATATTGAAAAAATATTCAGTCAAATTAAAAATAATGCATCAGGATTTTGTCCAATAAGATACAAGAAAATAGCTATAGGGAATACAAGTGTGCTGCAGAAGAATGAGGGGTTAGCAGAGTACAGTGAAAAAACCTGGTAAAGAGAGAAGAAATCTCTTACAGACTTATTGATTTGGTTATGGTAAAGGTGAGTGTGAAACAGGAACGAAACTCCTGGAGGTGGTCATAAACTGAAGGGGAGGAGTGCTAAAAACTTCAATCATGGAATCGCGCATATCTTGCTTGTTATTGATCATAGAGCAAAGCATTTTTTTCTACAGACATTTAAACAACCGAAAATAAATGTTACACAATAACTTTTGATATACCTAACGGTTTTCATTCAATATAACATAATAGTTTTTAATCTAATAGTTTTCATTCAACAGAACATTATAATTTTCATTCTAACATTTACATTAAATATTAAAAAATTATTATGATTGTTAAATTAAGCAAACTGAATACCCAAAACTAAGAAGGCTAGAAATGGTTTCTGTTGCCTCTAGTCAGTTTTCATGCCCAGATATTTATTTGTTGCTTCTTTACTCTACCATTGATTATGATTATATGATAAAAATAATGAAACGCTTTGAACATTAACAATGTATCAATACTTCAAAATCTATAAAAAAGATTTATGAATACTTACTCAGAAAGTGCACCTCAGTATGACATGTTATGCGAAGATTTTACAGTGAAAAACATTGTATAATTACTTTATGATCAATAAACAGTGAAATATTCTCGATTCCAATATTTATGTTACTTTGAATTAGCATTCCCTACTGAAGTAGTCAACTACCCTTACAGACAACATGCTCATTCACATACACCGTCACACCCACTATCATAATCAAGTCAAAACCTCAAGTAAATAAACCATTACAAAATGAAATACAAACAAAATTATAAATAATAAAAATAAAGAAGTTAATACCTGAGTAAATGGCGTAATGGTAGGAAAATCTATGGTTCCACTAATAACAGCCAAAGCTACAGAATCTCCTCTCTCGTAAACTGTATCGTAGGGAGATTTAAAGTAGCACATTGCGTATAACATGCAACCTAAAGACTGAAATAAAAAAAAAAAAATACAAATATTAATAATCAAAACATAAAATTTTCAATTGTAACTTACCAAACTGCACCACTTCTTATGTTTATGTGGAAACAAACGTCTCCCAAAAAAAAAAAATTGTGTATTATGAAAATTTCATTTATGTTTTTAAAAAATAAGAAATGAATTTTTTTTTTTTTAACTGTGACACTTTGTAATGCAATTAAGATTTAATTAAATACAATTTTTTGAAATATTTACAAATTTAATAAAATTAAAATAATTAAATGATATTAAGATGATAAAAAAATTAATTGGGGTAGTCTTGGGACTGGCTGACAGAAGTGAAACTTCTGGAAATGAAATAATGTATTAAAATTTTGTAATGATTGTGCATTCCCTCTTAGAGCTCGAGGCAGAAAATAATAATAAATAGAACAGAACTACCATTTTTTAAGTCAATTATAACAGGAAAAAATTTTAAATTGTAATAGGAGCTAATTCAATCGGACTGGCACTGTCGAGATTGCTAAATTCTTCCTCTCCTATTACAATAAATATTTCCTGCTGAAATTGACAAATGTTGCTCTCCCTCACCATCACTTCAATTTCATCTTGTGTCAAGAAAACAATTTACTCCCGAATGATTTATTTTTACTTGAGTTGTAGAACATTAGTAAAGAAATTTCACTTCTAAAAATAATAAAAAACAGCCTCAAATAAATGAATCGACATCACTACCTGGTATCCAAAACTTGATACTTTTAGCAATGATCAGTCAATAAAGGACTGGTTCCCAACAAGGATTCCACGAAATAATTTATGAATGGAACAATCCACATCAACTCAACACATTTTTGAACCTTACCATCTCATATTTTTTTAGGGTCTGCATAGCCTTTCTCCGCTTTTGCTGAAAAAACGGCATTTCACACTATATTCGTATTAAATGACAATGTAAGGGTTCCACTATTTGTCTACTTCTACCAAAAGGATGCCACCATTTACCTACTAATACCAACAGAGTTCTGCCGCTAATAAAAGGTTGGAAACAACTACAATAGAGTATAACTGAGTATTACAGTACCGATTTCAAAATTTAAAACGCATTTGAATGTAATCTCACAAGACTATAATACAAACATTTAAATAAAAAGTAAAGAACTGATTTATTTGATTTTCATAAAACTTAAAATTATCACAACAATGAACACCAAAAATATATTTGTAGGCATTATTTGTTTTCCTATGCCGCAGGAAATAGACTATTAGGCCATTTCCCCTCTCGCAGATGAATATAAGTTGATGTTTGTTTTCAGTTAATTTTGTGAGTTGTTAATGCGCCATTTTGGCGACAGTTGGTGCTCATTTAACTCTATCCGGGGAGCACATGTATTAATGATACAGGAGTGAACACTACCCCCTTTTATAGGCATTATAAATGTGATGGTCCATATAGTTCCTTCAATAGAATATTTATAGAAAAAATTATTATACGTTCTTTTAAGGACTAAATTAAAATTGTGACAAAACATATAAAAATAAATATTCTATCATCATGATTTTCAAAATAATGATATTTAACTTACTTCATTTAACAAATAAACACAAAATTTATAACAATAAGGATTAAGAGATGGGTATAAAATTCACTGCTACCCTCATTAATTATCTTTGATACAAATGCAAAAGTCTATTATTTGCAGGTAAAATACTACCATAAAGATATTAATAAGTCATATGGTTCTTATAAGCAAAACAAAAATCAGTAAAATTACCCAAATATCAGTTCGCTGATCAATCATGCAATAGCTTTCAACATTAAAAAGCTCTGGTGCCCGATATGGCATAGAACACCTTTCAGATGCCAGATCTTGTAATCTTTGTGCTTCTGTACTACCACAAACCTTCACACAGGCTGGTGCAACTGATCCTAATACAACAGAAGACAATGATAGAAACATTTTTTAAAATAAATGTAAACTATAACATTAATTATTAATATACAACAAAGTACGTTGCTAACACATAATAATACTTGTAGCCTTTTGCTGGCTTCCTATACTGAATGAACACCTCAAGTTAAATCCTGACTGGAAGATAAAACATTCTATTAAAAGGTTATAAGTAAGGAAAAGGATTTTATATACATTTCCCGGAACCCCTAGCAAGTCTTAGATAATGAAGTAGCTGAATGAACTGTTAACCAAAAATACAATAAACCACTCTGTTTTCCAATTGTACCTTGAGGATGCGCAGTTTCTCAACCATTTATCTATATTATATTATATCTTTATCATATAATATTAATGGTATTATTATATCTATATTATATAAATGGTTTTTCACGATGTTTATTAAGTTAATCACCATATGTAATAAATATTTCTACAGTCAATTAAGAAAAAAAATAAGTTCTAACAGATATTAAATACAATTCAATTGTAGATAATATAACTTTCAAAAACCTTTCACACATTTAAACAAGGTTTAATAGTAACTTAACAATTAATTATATCAGTAAATAAAAGGTTGTTAAAGAATCATTAAATAAGTCCTAAAAAATTTTTTTTGAAATTGGCAAATGATATGTCGAATTTCAAAAATCATCCAGAGGTGACCTGTGTCCAAATTAAAAGAAAATTGGCACCGTAGTCTCAGAGAAGAGTCGTGGACAGCCTATAGAAAGATTTATTTATTTGAGCTTTAGATTATGCATATAACATATTAATTCCGTAATTCCATTCCTCAGAACACTCGTCAGCTCCTAGTATCCTCTCTTGTCTTCCCCCACTTCGACAACAGATCCTAGGTGTACGGAGGGCTATCTGCAGGACTAGAGTTGAGACTGAAGAGACTCATGAATTG
>NW_027114049.1:489597-515804 GCF_000696795.3 Halyomorpha halys
ATGAACCATATAATTATTCTTAGGGGACATATGTCCCAGAATAAAGTTATTTTTTCATTTCATTACTTTAAGACCATGAAATGTATAAATTTTGAGGAAGGTTTTTTTATTTTATTTTTTAACATACACTGCTAATACACAATGACTAAATATCTATTGATGCAGTCAATAACCCCAAATAAAATAAGTGGACAGAATATAGAATAAACTGCAACAAAAATTCAAAATAAAACAATTGAAACAAAACAACCAAGCTACCTTCTTGGTTGATGGAATAAAAATATAATTTCTACATAAGGTAAATTTTTCCATTTATTTATAATAAAAATTAATTAGTTATTAAATAAATACATACAAACATATATAAATTACATAATGTATACTTTTTACTTATTGTAAATTTTTGTTAACGCTCTCATATATTCGACAAAAATAGAACTATCTAACTGGCCCACAAAATATAGTTATAGAATCATAAGTTTGTACATTATTATTTTTATGACTTCTGTCCATTATAGAGGAGTGAAAAGCTGATGGGGAATAAAATTAGTGAGTACATTCGGACTGGAGGAATTCCTTAATAGAAAAATTCAAATGCATTAAATCTGTACTTTATTGACCAGCACATTAGTGAAATTATCTGTCAAGAAAGGTTTTCATTAAACAGGGATATGCATTGAAAGAAGTTTCACTGAAATAATATAAATTCATTCGCAATATAAAGTAATGATAAGTGTCAACTATTATAATAGATAGAATATTTCCAATTTTTACTATCGCTTACCTATATATGAAAAATATAGTAACAGGAAGTACTGTAATGGTGAAAAATTATGTATTCATGTTTTCAATGGAAATACATGTTTTAAGGTCCCCTGAGTCCAATTAACCAAGTCTCTCAAAATGGTCTGTGTCAGTTTGTGTGGGTGTACGTACATGAACAACGTGACTAAAAATTGAAAAACTAAAATTCCCATTGATGTTAAAAACAGCAACTTTTTCAATAAAACCAACTAACCCTATGTGCCACTTTATATAATCAATTTTTCAGATTTTCTCAATTACGGCTCCAACAGTTTTGATTAAACTAAGTACATCAATGTACAATTAAACAGTCTTTACTATCAGCTTGGTTTTATTCTCATTGAATTAGAATAACAGAATATAACACAAAATTTTCAAAATGGCTTCCTCTAAAATACCTTTAAATTATATTGGTTTGAAACAATCAACCATCTCAAAATTTTAATTGTGATGAAAAAAATTATAAATATAAACTATAAGAGTATTTGATAATTAATTTATGGAGATAAGGGAGACATTTTTTTTTTCAAATTAAAAACACATTTCCGGAAATAAAATTAGTAATATAAAGGCATTATACACTTTGAAAAGCCCATGATTTTAGAAAAAATACTATTTAACATATAAATTCATAGCAAGTAATAGAAAATGAAGAAAAATGCAACAATCAAAGATCTATTCTAACAGGAGCTTGACTGTTAAACTGGCAGACTCAAGTACAGTGTAGTTTTCTGTTTTGACAGTCTGGTAAAATGTTTTCATGCCACTATAGTTATAAGAGATAAGGTTTTTATAATTTCACTTATATATCACCCTATACATACAGGATAATTCAATAAACTTATTCTAATTATTTTCAATATTGATTCTTCAACAATTTAGCATTGAATAAATGGTTAAGAGCAGGATGAAAATTTTAGCAAACTGATATATACAACTATATATGTGCAAACTATATTTATACCATACTTTTGTAGAAAAGAAATGTTAAAATTTGGCAATGAGAAAAATTATTAAAGTATTGGAAGAAGATATTTGATTGTATGGAGTAGATTGTAGGAAGATAGTCCGAGTGGCAGTCATCTTCCTACAGTCAACTATCTTCTTCCAATATGAATAAACAACCACGGGGCCCCCAAGATACAAAAACAATTATTAAAAGCAGTTCTCTGAAAATGTCGAAATTGGAATTAGTCAATGTGTCAACCGAAAGACTTATTTGGAAAATCAATATAGGAAAGTATTGCCACAGCAAATTATATAGAAACATCTGACATGAAACCAAGAAGGATAAATTTATATTTAAAGTAGGATGTTAAGTGAAAGTTGTGTCATGCGTGCACTGCATCAATTTTTTTAATAAAATTATATTGTTTTTCAGAACCATAAAAAAATCACACGAGATTTATTGGATAAACCTTAATTAACAATAAGCAATGGTAGATTTTCCTCAGATGACCATAAAAAAACTTATTTTACGATAACTAATTATACAATTTTCAATCATGAAACATTCTAATTCCACCTCTTCTTTTGAGTATCTCATGATTTACAAAATAACTTAATTGATTCCATGTAGACACAATAAAATGTAATAGAATACATTAAAGTAAAATATAATAAAAGGCTAAAAATCAGGGGGCAAAATGGGGAATAGTTTATAAGACTAGTTTATAAATCTACAAATAGCAGGAGCTTATACATTTAAATAATGAGTACAGCATTATTTATTCAAATTTCAGAATATATTTAAGTGGACATTCTGAACTCGCTCATAAGGGTAAAGTAATCTAAAAGACAAATTGCTGCTCTGGAAGAATAATGACACAACTGATAAATTTTGTGCAATCAACTTTATAATGTCGGCAGGCTCAAAAATGGATTTCCTAGATTCCTAAATAAGTGTTTATAAATTAATACAATGTACTTACAAAATTATTACCTTGGTGAATTTTTAAGTACAATTATATCAGGTTAAAAACATCAAGTCAATGAATCTTTGAGCCCTCCAAAACAATAAAGTCAATTTCACAAAGTTTCAGTTCCATCATTATTGTTCTGGACTAGTGATATAATTAACTTTTTGAATGAATTAATATGTTATATGACTAAGTTTCAAAATACATATCTGATAAAAGATGCATATTGATACACACAAAATGTTTTTAAAAAAATAAATAAAAAAGAAGCAAATAAATGAAATGAGTAGCAGTAAATAATAATACAGATTGTCATATGTTAATTAGTCCTGTAACTGATAATTACCTAAATCCATTATCACAGGTGTGTTATCAACATCCAATAAAATATTGGCTGGTTTTAAATCCCTGTGGGCCAATGCAACAGGCTGGGCATCATGAAATGCTTTTACACCATCACATATTTGAAGAAACATTCTCAATATGTCACCTTGGTCCATATATTGTTTGTTTTTGCTCCTTGCTTCAAGACAGTAACCCAAAGTACCTCTCTAAAATTAGAATTAAAGAACTGGAAATATGAATAATAAAAAACCCTGGCAACATTAACCTTATGATTAGAACTACAGGAAAATAAAGAGCTTACTGAATAATACGGAAGTAACAACAAAACTTGACTGGTGGTATTTAAAACTGGATCTGGACACCCCGAAACATTATATTCAAGACAAGGAATGATGTTAGGGTGATTTAATGACTTATGGTATTCAACTTCTTGCAGTGCACATTTTTGATCATCTCTGCCATGACAAACAATTTTTTTAACAGCATATCTTTTTCTTGTCCTTGCATGTTCCACTAGTAGAACTGTACTAAACCCTCTGAAAGATGATAAATACATTATTTTAGATCGAACCAGTATAACAGAAAAAACATCTTGCATTATACTGCTGTCAAAGGTTACCCTTGTCCAAGTTCTTCCAAAATATAATATTTTGAATTGCCAATAACAAGATCATCTTTAGAACACAAACAACCCATTTTAAATATCACACTGAGTCCTAAAGTATTCATTTTAACAATATACTAATTACTACTATATTCTACAAACTACATTAGTTCAAGCATCTTTTAGTAACCCACCCTTTTGAAATTGTTATCGATTGTACAAATCTGTTATCACCAAAGAAGCAACTTTCTACCTCTACGCCAATTTCATGAAAATATGTAATGTGTCAAAGAATTATTATAATCCAGATAAATGTATGGTGTTGATAAAAATATATTAAATAAGACTGAAAGCCGTTTATTTATTTTTTAAAATATTTTTTTACACTTTTTTATCAATTGACAGTACAAAAATTTAACTGATCGTTTGATAATGTGTGGTATCAGTTTACCATTGTAGAGAAACGGGCCCAACGCAAATTTGGTTGAAACGCTAAAACATTTCTTTGACCACACACAAAAAATATAAAATCTATACCCTTATTGTTGAATAACTGACAGATTAAAATATAAGTGGCAAAGATATTCACGGGAACACTCTCAATGCAGGTATATCGACTCTTCAAACACTTTACGCTTCCTGAAATGTCATTGTTTCAACCCTATATTGTAACTGCATGTTTTAGGAATAGGAAACATAAAAAATAATTATAATGATGAGTAGATAGTTGAACAAAGATAATATATATGAAAAGTTGTTTAGTGGTGCGGTCAGTGAAGAACACAAATAAGTAAAAACTTAATTATTAGTGCCAACTTTTCGGCCAGAAGCCTTCATCAGGGCTGAGAACAAAAAACAAGATAGTAACCATAATGAGAGGAATTCCAGAATGATTAGAAAATAAGAAAACAACTAACATTATAGATACAAAATAGTATTGAAAGACATGTACAGCCTAAATATTATAAAAAGATAAAGGCTGAGTGAGAAAACTAATAATAAAATTAAGAACATATAAGAGGAAAGAACAAATAATAAAATAAGTGTGAAAATCTGGTTAGTAAATATATGCACAAAATTATTTAAAATAAACTGATGAAAAAGTGGGAAATAAAACACATATTTATGTAATTAAATATATAAGTAAAATTACATGATTAAAGAAATAAAATATAAAGTTATATAATCCAAAAGTAATAATGAAATGTGAATATTTTAATTTAATAATAATTATTTAATATTAAAATCATGAAAAAAAATGAGAAATGAAATATGTAAGTAAAATACTAGATTGAAATAAATAAATGAAATAAATAAAATGTAAAGTAATGCAAGACAAAAGGAGTAATTAATAATTTGGACAAAAAGAACATGATGTGAACATAACTTAATAATGTGGGTAAGGAAGAAGTAATGAGAAAAGAGTATAGAAGTAGATGGGGTGTAAAAAGAACGATGAGAAAGATAAAGGGTAAACGGCCAATAGTTGAGTTAAAAATATATACTGGAATAGACGACGTGTCTAACGTAAAAAGTCAAGAATACGTTTATAACTTATATTTCTAGATGGGTAAAAGTAAGAAAAAAATAGAAGTATAAAGGATAACGACAGATAATTAAAAATAAGAAATGGAGGGAAAAATGTATACTATTTTTTAAAAATTAAGTATCTGGAAATATGTTGATGATAAGTTTTCTTTATCGGTTTTTTAAATTGACGGAAAAAGGTTCTAGTTGGATATAAAAGCTTTCATTGATAAATGTTTTGTTATGGTTGTGGACTATGGCAAGTATAGAAACATGATAAAAATCAAAAGAATGATTTAAAAATGAGAAATATTTTGAAAGTTTTGAGGCAGAATAATTATGAAAAGAGATGGAATATTTGTGTTGTGTGATACTGTCTTTTAGGGGATTTTTGATTTCACCGATATAAGCGGAATTGTAATCGGGAGAGGGGCAAGGGATGAGCTGTAAGACATGGTATCGGTCTTTAAGATGCGAGTAGATTTTAGATAGCTTGTTTTTAGATCTGAAAGCAATTCGAAGGGTGGGTATAGCGGGATGTAAGAATTTTTGGATGTTATCTGAAAGAGAGGGGATGTATGGTAGTGACCAAGTACAAGTACAAGAGGATAGAGAAGGGTTGTGAAGAATTTGGTGAAATGGTGAGAAGATTTTTGTAGTTTATAAGTTTATGAATGACATGGAAGGAAAACTTGTTAGTTAAGAGTATCTTATAATTTATTATTATAATTTTTCCTGTATCTTATGCAATCCTACAATATGATGTGAACATTGTAATTGGTTACCGGTTGATTTAAACTAAGTATATTGCACAAGTTCATTCAAACTCAATGAGATATTATACCTGTTGACGTGTGAATTTTTCCAAGTATGGAAATCGAGGAGATCTTATGAAATAAATTTTAATTTGCTGAATAAACCATATCAAAAAACTCCATTGATACATTTAGCTGCCAGTATCCGCAGGAATTTATTTAATTCTGTTATTTTTATTCTTCTATTATGTAAACAATTCTCGATTTTGACTGACTCCTTCCTTGCTTGGACACTTTGAGTTTAATAAATACTGTTTAGAAACTGCTAAAAGATAAATATCTCTCTACGATTGGTACTATACGTCAGTTCTTTTTGTCTTTTTTTCCCCCATATAAAATTGTTATCCATGGATCCATTATAGTTCAAAACTTTATTATCCTAATTAGAGAACTCTCTAAAAGAGCTCAAGGAGCTAAAAATAAATTTGTCAGGCGCTATATTTACTTGAAAAAAGGGTAATACGAATTTATTTAATTGTTCAGTGCGGTGCTATGTTCGTGAAGCAGAGAAAGAAAAGTAAAGACCAAATCAATGACAATGAGTAATTTATTTTTTATTTTAACAGATATTATGATTATGTGCATAATAAGATTTTATTTAATGTAATAATGTTTTTGTATCAGCGAAAAACAAATTAAAATGTTTATATCATATTTTTTTATTAATTGTATCACATACTTTTATCATATCGTACCAGAGTTGCCTGATGTATAATGTTTTTATATAAATATGTATATTGCTTATAAGTAGTAATATGTTTCCATAATAAACCTTAAATAATACATTAACAGTATTTACAAAAATGAAATCTAAAAATTTTGAGTCGGAGAAGCCCCGCTGGACTATTTTGCCCCGGACCAGGATCAGCTGACGATGGGTCTATAGAAAGACGTTTCGCGGTGGAATCCATATAATTTTCATATTTTTTGTAACCCGCCAAATTTTTAAATTATTACAAGTATGACATGTGAAAAAAAAGTTTCAAAATAACTGTTCTTGATATTTTTGTTTCAGACAGCTTTATTTTTATCTGAAAAGATATGTACCTAAATGGCAATTACCAGTAAAGCAAAACTAATCTTTTATTATTCCAAATCGCTTTTACCTTATAGTTATCATCGGATTCGTTTTTATTGTGTAATTCCTCCAATTCAATCAGCACCACCTTCAACTGAGTCCAGGCCCGAGGCAAAATAACACAGTAATCCATAACCGCACTCCTTCTCAATAAATTTTTTTTTAAATGTTTATTTTTGCAAATAATATTAATATATGGATTAAATATTATTGTGAAAACATATTACTACTCATAAACAATATACATATTTATGATTAGGCTACTCAGTTAGAATGTGATAAAAGTGAGAGATATTATCTATTGTAGAGGGCATAATTTAAAACTCAAACTAATCTCCACTTCAGGCTACTCGCGATTTATGAAGGAAGTACAAAAAAAAAAAAAAACCAATCACAATCATTTTTTAAAATTTAGTAGGAAGCCTATATATGTTAATTCAATATTTGACTTTTTTTATAAAATTTAAAATAAGTATTTTTTTCTTCATTAAACATTTAACTAGGAGACAGTGTACTAATATTAAGAGTAAGTCTTAAATTTTCGATAGTAAAGTGTAAATATATATTTGGCCCAATAAAGTGTGGACTCACGAGATAATTTACTCTATATCCACAGATTTGTTTTTTGTATGCGTTAAACTCTGTTCATTTATTGCATTTGTCCCATTTGTTGTCCAATAAATTATCAAGGTAGAAGTAATTGTATGAGGCTGTATTATCAAGTTCATTCAAATTGGTTTCTGTTCTGAATAGTTAAGAATACCATGTTCCAAATGTTTAAGCAAAACTTCCTGTATTACAGTTAAATTTTAGATTAAGCTCAGGATGATTCTCTTGTGAATGTCCATTGGGGATTTAGGGCATTTGTCTTTAAAATAATAAATTAAATATTTAATGATATACTTTAAGTCAAAGATATCACTTTAAACAAAATATTTTTTATTTTAAATTATCTATATGGAACGTATTAGTTAATGCCTACAAGCTAATCTTGTACATGTTTTCTTCAATAAATGGAATGGACTGTTAACAACATTATATCCTTTGAGTAATCCTAAGAGACACTAGACACTGTGCACAATACTATTTTAAATCTTTAATTATGTAAGCCAGTAAAAAGCATCAAATTATAAGTAATAACGATTTTGGTAAGACCTCAATATTTAAATTTTACAGAGGAATTGAATAATAAGAAGTAGAAGAAGATCTGTGGTTGGAGAACTTTATCATTAGAACTTCAAACGGATTTAAATTACATTATGATTAAAAGTAGTTGCTACCTTACTTTATGAACAACTCAATAGAATCACATCTTACTCGAAGACTTAGGAGATACAAATGTAGTCATATCCAATCAAACATTATAATAAAAAAATCACACATCCCATTTTTCGAATTCCATGAAATAGTTTGTTATCACCTTCATACATGTGTTTGCCAACTCTTTGTCACTTTAATTATTTTCATTCAATTAGACTATCTTTTAAGAATCTATATGAATTCTATACATATAAGTTTTTACAAAAAAGTAAATGAACATGGTTTAAATAGACTATATACAGTTTTTTTTCACTTGTCACGCTTAAACTGAAAAAAAAAACTTCAAGTAGTATATTTAAACCATGTATTTTTACTTTTTGTAAAAACTTATATGTATAGAATTCATATAGATTCTTAAAAGATAGTCTAATTGAATGAAAATAATTAAATGTTCAGAATTCATAGTTTTATACATGAATAAGAAGACTTCTGATTCATTAAGGAAATCTGGAAGCATAGCATGTAAAAAAAAAGCATCTAAAATAAAAAAAAGGGTAAAAATGAATTTGAAAATTTTGCATTAAGAATACATAGCATCATAAGATATTTACAAATAGATAACTTGGTATTTCATTTTAAATAAATAAGTCAAGTTCAATCACTTGTGGAAATATGAAGCATTTAAGAAGTGGTCGATTTGACTGTCATGGTAGTCAAGTTGTTAATTATACTTATTATGGAGTTTATTTACAATTTTTAGTTACATATAACTTAAGATTTTCTTTTAAATATTTGTCTAATGTTTTTAAATTATTCAATAAATTAAACAAAATTAGTAATGACTTCAAACCTTTGAAAAGTATTTTTAGTACCTATTCAAAGAACTGAAATATTTATTTTCAATTATATGAATTGAATGAAAATGTGTTACATCTTTTAATTTCAACTGACAATTGTAAACAATATATTTCAATACTTAGGTAATAAAACTATAATCATTTATATTTTAATTACTAACTAATAATTAATAAATTTTGTGTAAATAAAACTTTATCACCATCACCCTAAATTAGTTATAAGATCAAAACCAACTGTAACAATTTATAAATCTCTAATTTTAGAAAAGAACTGCTGCCAGTACAAGTTTGTGTAGTAAAATATTGTGGGAGGTATGTGAAAATTTAGCAGTTGAGAATTGATACATTAATCTTTCATGAACTATTATTAATAAAAAATGTTATCTAAAGTGAATAATTCTTCTTTTGTGTTTAACCAATTAAACACAAATGTTCATTGTAGATATTTATTGTAGAACTTAAGTAAAAATAAAATATTTAGATATATATATGTAAACATTAACTTTTATTTATATACCTCCTGATGGTTTTAGAGGTAAATTTCCAGATCCAAGTTCAATTGAAGGATTAAATAAAAATATACCAACACAGAAAAAGGTAATATAATTTTATTAATACTTATAATAGTCATATCAGAAAAGCAGTATTTGACTAAAGTTTATCAATGTTTTAAATTAATACAAAATTTAATCGTTCGTAAATGCATTTAATACAAGAAATACTAATTAAAAAATAATTTTATTGCTATTTAACTGATTATTTTAAAAACTAATGTATTAATTTAATTTACTACATTTAACGTACTAATATTATGTGAGAAACAAGTAAATCCATTGTAAAATGGATCCAGTAATGAGTTACCCGATGTATTATACTCATGTGCTTATCAGTAACTTTATTATTTTTTTTATTGCTATTAAAACCTTTATTGAGAAAAATCCTTACAAATTTTAACTGAATCAAGCTATGTTAATTTTAATTTTCAATGTAAGATAGTGATGCACTGTATACAAAAAGACTCATACAATTAGGAACTATAACAAAAATGATGGTATTTCCTGGATTTATAATGTTATGTGTATTATGTTATCATTCATAGGAATGATAAAATGCTTTATGCTTATTTTATTGAACTTTTATTATTTTAAAAATTACAGCTTCTTAATTATTTATTGATAAGTTGTTAGTAATAAAGCAAGATGTACGCATCTTAATAATAATACACATTAAATCATTGTTGGTTTTAGCTGGGTAGATCTAGTGGTAGTTCAAACAAAAGATTGATTTTAAAATGAAAATTCCTAGACTTTAAAGTAATAAATAGATATAGATATAATAAATTGAAGAAAGTTTCCTATCAAATTCCTATTTATATGAAATATTTTCAGAAAATCAGTCTGAAAATGTTGCTTTAAAATGTAAGAAAATGATAAAGTGAAAATATTTGAGTTATGAGTTAGTTCTTAAATTTACCATTGGATTTATTTATTTCCCTCTATTTCATAGGTCCAGTGGCAACACTGTTAAATTAAGCTCAATTGTCTCCTAGCATGGAGTTTAATTGAGTTTTTGGCATCCAGTTTTAATGTATTAGGATAAGTTTAAATGCTGAAAAGACCAGTTTTATCAAAAATTAGTTGTTTAAATAAAAAATAATTGAAATGAAACAAAAACCAGTAAGTGTGAAATATTCTGCTTGTATAAATCAAGTTCTTGATTATTCAAAAATTATTTTAAAACATTTTCTGTTGTTTGTATGTTTTTGGAGTAATATGTGCAATTAAAAAAATGACAGACATTTTCATACATAAATAATTTGACTATCAATATATCACTACAAATGGCCCAAGGATAGATTCAACCAACTTTTCTGTATGATTAGAAAAAAAACCACCTCATTCATCAAGTAAATAAAGTTTATTTTACTTCCTGGTTCGAAATTTTGTGTTTCCTTATTTCAGCCTCAAGTTTAGCTCAAAGGTACCCAATTAAATTGATGTCAGCTGATTATGAAAGGGTTTACAGAACTTTGAAATAGTTAAAAATTAGCCATTCTTTTATCAAATGTGATGTAAGTCTCAAATTGTCACTCTAGTAAAACACAAAATTGTTTTTGTTCAATTTTTCAGCATTTGTTCTTAATTGGTTCTTAAAATTTCATTATATGAATGTATATTGGTGATAATGCCCATAAAATGTAAGCTGTGAGTCCCAGGAGCTGATGTACATCCCTAAATCATTACATCTCCACCTTCATGTTTTACAATGGGCCAAAAATTTTGTTTTTTCTATGCTTATCAAGAATCAAAACTGAGAAGATTATTCTTAGTATTCCAATATAATTTCTGATGAATGAAAGATTCTGAATATCAACTTAAACAGTAAGAAGCATCATTTTCATTTTGGTGTGTATTTAACTGAATTTTATAATATAAGCCATATTTTTTTAAAAAATTTATATTTAACTTATCATTGAGAAAAATTAAATGTCTGTACAATCATAATAATTTAATAAATTTTAATTTCCTTTGGAAGTTCGGGGAATAAAATTATTGGGGATGAGATGTTTTTCTTTAGATGTGTAATTTTTGTATTTCCGCTAAGGTATTAATATTTAAAAATAATGGTTCTGGACCAATATTTCTATTTAAGTCCTTTCTTGATAAGTAACCCTGTTTTAGTAGACATCTGACTAGGGTATTTGAGTTTTATTATTTATTTGTCTTCAGAGAGTACCAACTAGAAGTTAAAGGATTCGATCTAACTGTACCTAATAATGTCTACAATCTACCGAAATTCTTTGCTCATTTCTTAAGAACATAGACTTATATTGTTAGTTGTAGGAAGAACATAGACTAATACCGAATATACTTACTCAAACAAACCATTGACAAGTTCTTGATCTATTTATATCAAATGTAACCAAGCTGCAGTTACTTTTCAGAGGAGGCTGGAAATAAATGTATTGATTTTAAACTATATTTTTGAAGATGTCAAAATAATATCTTTATTTATCCATATTATTAATTTGATATTAAATCGTAATCAATTGTGTTCTTTTCAGATATGGGAGCCTTGTTTGGACTTACAGTGTCCACAGGCTACATTATACTCTCTTGCCTTATAGCGTGGTGGGCAAGGAAGTTAGCTGATAAAGTTTGGCCAACGTCAACTCTAGCAAAATATCTCCTCCTGGAAGGCATCGCCACTTGGGAGTTGTGTTCAACTTGTTTTGAATTAATCATAGGTAAATTTAACTAGCAGATATCTTAAGACATGATTAGATTATTTTATTAGTGAAATTTGGAGAGTAGAGTGGCTTAGTAGTAGGGTGTGCTACTGTGCTACTAACTCCAAGGGCCCAGGTTTGAATCCGTTTGTGAAAAATAATTATTTATTTTGCTGTAGTAAATAATTATTATGTTACTGTAGCTATGATCTGCGACAGATTCTGCAAAATGAATCTTGACATTCCCATTCTGGTATAGGCTGTGTGACAATTGTTAGATACCCATCAGGAGAAGGGAAATAACAAAAACCAACACTTTTTGGAAATAATTTTTTTGCATATCTTGAAAACGAACATACTAAATGAATTTGAATAATTTTTTTAACAATCTTCATTTTTTTTATTTTGGCTTCCTCACTACTTAAGTTAGATTAATTTTTTATCCATGCAGTGAATGAAAAAATGATTCTATCCTCTATGATTCTTTTTTCTTTGAAAAAAAAAATTCTATGATTCTTCTATTTTATGCTGTTAAGGTATACATTCCCGAAAAATATTTTTTTTTTGTCTTTGTAATGTAAAATAATATTTTGTCATTTGTCATAATAAAAAAAAAAAATACAAGGTATTTAAGGTCACAAGGCACAAGTTTTTTTTTTTTTTTTTTTTTTTTTAATTTTTACTAAGAAGCAATAAAGAGTTTTTTTTGGTGTAAATGTCTAAACATTTTAACATCACATCATAAATAAAGATTTTTTTTATAATCTTTAAATTTCTTTCTTGAGACTGGCAATTTTTTTACTAAATAATTCAACACACTATCCAAATTTTAGTCTCAAAACATTTATTTCATTTACACGTCCAACGTTTCGGCCAATTCGGCCATCTTCAGGGACATCTTAATTTACTATGAGACATTTAACCTTTTTAAAACACTCTATACAGGCTATTCTGCCCAGGTCAAATATATACATCTATTAAGTCCAAAATACAATAACCACCTAATAAGTCAAAATATAAAAACCAGTCCAATTATTTCTCTTCTACACACAATTTATACACTATATATTATAAGAGAGGTTATAATATATAGTGTATAAATTGTGTGTAGAAGAGAAATAATTGGACTGGTTTTTATATTTTGACTTATTAGGTGGTTATTGTATTTTGGACTTAATAGATGTATATATTTGACCTGGGCAGAATAGCCTGTATAGAGTGTTTTAAAAAGGTTAAATGTCTCATAGTAAATTAAGATGTCCCTGAAGATGGCCGAATTGGCCGAAACGTTGGACGTGTAAATGAAATAAATGTTTTGAGACTAAAATTTGGATAGTGTGTTGAATTATTTAGTATAAAAAGATTTTTTTTTTAAGACAAACCACAGAATATTTATTATGAATAAATTAAAATCTGTTTTCATCATTAGCTCTCTTTTTTATCCTAAAAGTAAATGAAATAAGTAATTGCTTAATATCAATTAATATTTTCAATTCGGCTAAGGTATTTCAATATAAATACAGCATTCATCTATATATTTTTAAAATGATGATCAATAAAACTAAAATGTGGAGGAAACCCAGTAATCACAATCACGCAATAGTTCTAAGTGGAAAGATTAGTGTAAAAAAAAGCTTCAATTATGATTTATCCTCATGTTTCAGTTGCTGATAATTATGGAGTGCTGACTTATGGTTTGTATCTTTTTCTGTTAACAATATGGTGGTCAAAAGTATGGGGCGACTCTTCTGCTTGCCCCTACACTCACATCGAAGAAGTTGTAGAGGGTGGTCAAGGGCCTACAGTGGCTCTAGCTAAAATTTTAGCCGAATTGGCTGGTGGTGCTTTAACATTCAGGTACTGTTTTTGATTCTTCAATTTATGAATTAATGACTTAATCAAACACCTATTTATCATAACCATTTTATCGTTATTCATTTTTGAAAAAGAATAATAACTTCTAAACAATAAGAATTTCTAAGGTTCTTTGTAATGTTAATCTAACTTGATTAGGAAAAATGTATTTAATTTATTAATAAAAACTCTTCATAAATATTTATTGTACGCTAAAAATATTTTAGGGATTATGAAAGTGTGCGGCTGTAATAGCATACAAGGAAACATTACTAAAATAACATTACAGTAGAAAAAAGGATTTTGTAAAAAGTTATCATTACTAATTAAAATGTAGTTTTATGTTTTCTTAATTTTTTTAGATTATTATTTTATTTTTTGTGGATAGATAGAATAAAATTTCTCACTCTGGTTACAGGAGAATGGTAATACCATTCCTGATTTAGGTAGAACACTATATATAAGGAAGTAAAAATAAATAAACAATAATTTAAACCCATATTATTCATGAATAAGAATTGAAAGAAACTTTTACCAGCAGGGAGTTAAAAAAATTCTTCTTGTAGTAATAACTTTACAAGAATATAATTAAGTTATTATATTCCATAAAACTTCTTATTACAGTTTATGAATCCTGTAATGACAGCTTTCATATTTTTAGGATTTTTCTTTATTATGAATTATGACCACTAACATCCTAAAAATGTTTTATTTTTCATTAATAAGAAAGGAGAAAGCTTAAATTTTATATAATTTTTATACGTAAAACATTAGTTTTGGATAAAATTATTCAAACCTTCAATTATAATGTTGGAACTTTTCAATTTTTAATTCTTGATATTGATACTCATAAATTGTGAAAATACTCATTCTATTGATTTTATTTTAATATTTTGTGATTCACTCAGTAAAACCATAAAATTATTGGATTAAAATATTTCTGATGTTGAAAAATAAAAGGATTTTTTTTTCTTGACTATATATTATTCTTACTTTTGGGTATTTTTTTTTTTTATACTTTTTAGATAGATTAAGTTTTTCAGTTGTAATTTGTTTTGCCATTTCAATGAATATAAATATAAAATAATTGGCAAAACATTTAAAAAACAAATCTGTTCAGATGAGGAGATTTAATTAGCATGTATTAGAAATAATATTGTAGTAGCCTAAACATTGTTTTAAATCCATTGAGTTGTAAGTTATGTACATAGGATTATAAAACTAATAATATTCATTGTAAATTTAATGAATTTTTGATATAGAGAATTATGTTAGGAGTTTTTAAAAAGGGATTATTTAAGTTATTCTAATACAACACCATTAATCCCTTGGACATATGCAAAATGCATTGAAGAATTGAAGTGAATATAATATGGGGTATGAATTCTACGCAAATTAAAAGTGCAGCAAATTAAAAGTGAACTTCTAATTATAATATTTTTTAATTAATTATGAGAGATAGTCGACCGTGGATGACTAGTACGAGGAGAAGATGGTTTGGGGGGGGTGCGGTCAAAATGAAACACAAATAAGTTGTTAAATTAATTTTACTTTAATTATTTAGAATATTTTTTAACAGCAATATACCTAGTAATACGTGTCAGGTTGCTATGTACTGCCTTGAGATTTAATCGGGATGCCAGGATAATCGCTGAAGCCAATTATCCAAAAATAAGTTAATTAATTATATATTGAGTCCTAAAAACTATTATTATAATTGGATTCTTTTCCAAAGGCTATTTGTGTGTTTACCAGTTTACCAATTAAATACCTTTATATTTATAAAATTTTGTTATATATCATAATAAAGGGTGGTATATTGGGTTATATAATAGTATATAAACTACATAAAGAAACTAAGTATTTATTTACAATTTATTACTATAATTAAAATGATTGTAATGATTCAGATAAAGGTTGCCATAAAATATACATTATTACATTATTACTTATTGGTTAATTTTATACTTATAGCTGCTGATGCCGTGGAATGTAGTTCCGTAGGTGTCGTCTTGTTCATAAGGGATGTCCAGGTCTCGTGGCCGTTCTCACAACTTCGTCTGGTCGAAGTGCATCTTGCTCTGCTCTGGCTTCTGCTGCTCTCTCAAGCCTGGTCGTCTCTCATCTAACTGTTCCTGTTGACTGTCTCTTTTTCTGATCTAGATTCCTTGCCCCTTTTCTCCCCCTTCCCTTTTAGGGCGTTTCCTTATTGTTGAATCTCCTTTCTCATTGCCCATCGGTGACCGGACGTTTCCGAGGTAGGCGTCCCCCTAATCAGGACTTTTTCAGTGGATGAAAAAATTTGACATGTCCAGGAAGGGCCTGTACCTGCTTAATTTGATTCCGGTCCCTCCTCAAACCTGTTATTTTTGTTAGAACACTTAAAGGTTAGCAAATCTAATTTTCTCCTGGGACTCTGGTAATGTGGCAAACTTAACACAGATGTTTTCTCATACCCGGGCATGCAGTAAGCGGTTCGTCGAATGGCTCCTACCCTAACAGGTATTGGGGACAGATGACAAAAAACCTTAATAAATGACATATTGTAATAATTACTAATGCCTCGATACATAGCAAGGTCTAACATTTTTATGTGCCATAAATAGATAAAAAAGATTAAAATAGTTTAATTTGAGGATTTCTATTTACTCATTTTATCTCAATTCATCTTATAATACTCATATTGTATTTTACTATCACAAACCTTTTATATATATTTCAAATATCAGTTATCCAGAGCTATTTATAGTTATTGTTTTTTATATATTAATTGACTCATAATTTTTAGATTATAAGGTTCTAAAGATTAATTGTTAAAATATTTTTTGTTATTACTTTATACGTTTAATTTATTTTCATTTAATTCTACCAATAATATTAGCATATTATTTAAATTTTTAGTGTTAGTTGAGTTATCATTGATTTTTTTTCTTAAAATTGAACTTATGTTATAGTGATGTACAGTGGTGGAACAATGCAGTATAATTAATACTTTTATATAAAAAATAGGTCACTTCAATGTCAAAATCCCTGCAGGGATAAAGCTTATCAGCAAAAAAATTTAAACATAAATACACATTTAGCGTTGTCCCATTAACACATGTTAGTTGACCTTCTCCTAACAATTGCAAATGTACAATATCTGTATACTTTTATGACTTAAAATATAAATCCCATATGGTAGAATAATGCATGGGCATGCTAATAAACTGCAACACTGGTATAGAAACCATTTTGAGTCCATGGTGGATTTATTTTTGGCACCCCGTGCAGAATTATTTTTGAGTCCTCCTCCATCCCAAAAATAAAAAAAACATCTCAGTTTTTAATTTAAAAACAATAATGGTGTGTTTAATGTTGATCCTAGATTGAATGTGAGGAGATAGTCAGGGGCTGTGGTCAGTGGCCTAACACAAATATGTGAAAATTTATGCTGAGTTTCTGCCTAAATTTCCGGTTTTCATTAGGGTTATCAACTCAGTTGAATTGCAGTCAATTGGGCGCGTAGCAAAATATCCACTCTGCCGCCTCTAATAAAGGCAATAAAATTTAGATCGAAGTTTTACTTGTGTTCATTATTACTTAATTATCCGCTCCTCTCCGACCATCTTATACAGATTTTTTGGACGACCACAGACACTGCATTGTTTAGGTTTATTTGTTAGGGATATCAGAGTTAGTTTTGGTATTGAATTACGAGACCAGAGGTGAAAAATAGCAGACATGATGACAGAATAGGGGCCGCCACCTGTTGAAAGCCGCTGTGGTAGGGGGTCATTGTCAGCTCTCTAATGTCAATCGTCACTAGAAGTTCCTTTGTTAACGCTGTTTTTAAACATTTCATTTGTTATTTTTTGTATCATATAAGTTATGTATAGTTTATTTTATTATAACATATATATTTTATAACAAAATTTTAATTAAAATAAATCATTACCGCTATAACCCACGAAGTGCAAGGGTTCAGTACTTTGTAAGTAAGTACCGTTACTATACCAACGGTACTGTAAGGAGGTGATTTGGTCAGAATCACGCTCGATCCCCAGCTTTTTTCCCAATTAACTTTAACCTCTTTATGAGGCTGGGTGGATTCTGAAGGACTCTCGAACCCACAAGGAGGACTTATTTATCGATCGTATTTTCTCCTTATTTATTTAATTTTTCAATCAAGATATCAAACTGTAAATCAGTATGAGGTTGGTAGAATTGTATATGTATCATGAATTTTATTTCGTTTGATACACTATATTATATGTATAGTCCAAATCCGATTGCTACTTCTGCTGCAGAAATGATATTTCCAAGCAAGTTAATGAAAAAACCTTGAGATTGCAATCGGATCGAACCGATTAGATGGGAGATCAATTTAAAAAAATTCAAACTGCGGTGATATGGGCATTTCTATCGAGAGCCACATCTGCAAGGAGAGAAATAGTTTATGGATGAAAGTTCGGAATGAAAACTAACATTAGGAGCAAGGGCTTATGAACGCGGGAGCGAAGGAGGCAGCTTCACAGAACATTGAATAAAGCATAAGGGACACAAGGTCGTTTCTTGTAGGGGAGACGTGACCCCAGATCGCCGGCCTTTCATTATTTCTTCAAATTTTTCAACTTATTTATTGGTGAATTTTGGAATCTTGAGTTGTACACATTAAATCAAACAGCACGATTTGTTAAACAAAACTGATTGGATTCTTTCGTATTTTTTTTAATGGGTATTTTTTCAGTGTTCAATGACTAACACTGATACTAACTTAGTCAACTATTTGCAACACCAAGGAATGTTCCAGGTACTCAAAAATACAAACTTATTATTGGAAATAATAAGTATAATAATATTCTTCTCGTTAAAAACCGTGTTTCACCTCTTTTAATCTTTGAGGGCTGGATGGATACAGGTAGTCCTGGATCCGTTCATTTGAAAGTGATTTACGATGAATTCGACCTAAGTCGAGTTCTGCTCCACATACATATTGTATCCTATTTTGTAACCTCTAGTTAATCTATGAAATATTTTATATAATGAGTACTGAACGTATTTTTATATATTTTAATGGCTTTAATGTTTATTGAAAAAAAATTTTTTTCTTCAAGAGACATAATTTTGAATCTCTACTGACATAGTTATAAATATACGCATTGCTCATCAATATTGCATTTAATGTATGCTCATTTATCTATTTAAGAGATTTCCGGCCCACGGGATGCGAAATAATGGTTTCAAGAATTAAATCACGGCAAATAAATTTAAATCGGATATAAAGTTAAGTTTTAATATTTCATTTTAATAAAAAAGTTTTATATTAGTAAAACGATAGATTTTTAACAGCAATAATCTACTAAACAATTTTTTTGTACTTAATCGGTATATTTTACGGTTAAAAAAAAACATTTTTTTTTCTCGTTTGATATTACTGTTGTTGATTTTAAAGGAAAATCTTACAGAGAAAAAAAAGTTTGGTTGGTAATTATTACAATTTTTCCTGGAAAATTAAATATTATTCCATGATTGTATTTGAAAGGCTTGTTACAGGTATAAAAATTGAAAGATTTCCGATTAAATCAGTGGTATATTTTAGGTACCGAATCTACTCATGAATAGTGATAAAACAAGGAATTTTCCAATATCTTGAAAAATTCTTTTGAGTTTTCAAGATATAAAAAAGTTACAGCATCCGAGACGTTGCATAATATTTACACCACTTGTGACTATCCGCAGTTTTCACTTACACATTTTTAGCAAAACAATTAATTTATAATAATATAATCACCTGGTTATGTTTAGCAGAGCTAATGAAAATTAGAGTTGGCCTTCAAAATACAATATGGAAAATCGCTGGTAGAGTTGACCACTGTTTTCAGTCGAAAATAGAGACTGTCTAACGAAAATTCTACATGAAGAACATACTATAATCTCAATGAGTTAATAATTCTGTAACCGTATAACAGTCACGTTTTGTCATGAAGTAATGGGGGAAGCCCAGCCTAAGAATGGTTTGAATCACCGTTTCTCTCTTTCTCTCAATATAATATTTGTTTATTTAAGAATATTTATTTATTTTTTTAATATATTGTTAAAATTATTAAAGATTTAATAATAAATTTTCTATTGATACAACTTACAAATGAATGCGGCAGAGGTTATACATTGACCACAATACTGACTACAGGTGGAGGATACACGAGGGTTTTATTACGTAGATAGCAAAATATGGTGCACACACAAATGAAAAGTTATATAAGCTTCAGTACTTTTATCAAATTCTCTTGCACTGCAACCAACAGAGACAAAGTATTAAAATCACAATATTATTTATAACATTGAATTTTCGAAGTAACACCTATCCATAAAGTTAAAAGAAAAATTCGAAATCTGCAAAACAAAACCTTTGAAATTTTAAGAAAAATAATATGTAATGAGATTTTTTGGAAGTAAAGTGATTAAGTAGGTGATTTTCAGATTTGATTAAGTCATGATTCACTAAGCCTTTTTGAACCGTAGTTGGTATTTTCTTTAAATTAATAATTTTTAAAATTTGATAAAAGCTAAAAAATTGTATTTAAAACTCTCTTCCTCCCAAAGAGACGAAGGGAATGCAAGATTTCGCCACTGGCCTCAGTATGGTGTACCAATGTCGGATCACCGATTTCAATGAAACTATTTTTGATCGTACTAGGCCGAAAAATATTAGATACGTGTCCGAAGGTTCGTCCCAGTCCACCTTAGGTGTTGAGAAAAAAATAATTAACATAATTATAGAAATGTTATATATTATCGTTTACGGTATTTGCTTAGTGGTCATTGTATACCAGTTGATTTTTTTTTTGTGAGTGTATAAGAACAAAAAATTGTTAATAGTAGTAAATGAATTGAATTGTATTAAAATTACAAAGCAGGAATATCCCAGCTGATGTACAAAAAGCAACAGGAAAGTCTAGAAACACCAAAAAGAAGTGGCTATATCAGCAAACCTATACCTAACTGGAGGAAAGGAAACAGTTCGCCTTAAACCCCACTCGTTATGGGAATCTATGACAGGATTTTTTTTAATTATGTAACTTTAATACTAAATAATTACATTTTTTTAAAAATTACATGAGGAGGATATTGATTTTTTATAACATTTCAGTTGTGCGTATGCATGAAGTAAATATAATATATAAAAGTTCATCAAGCCATCTTGAAAATAACCAAGACAAAGGAACACAAAGTGACCTTATTGGCAGTGAAGGGCAACTTGGACTGTGCCTCAATTCATGTTGACGTAAAGAGCAGGTAGTCTTTAAAATGTGTTCGAAGTCACCGATTTGATCGCTCAAACACTGGTCTTGACGTAAGACTTATTAAAAACGTGGCGCTTTACTACTATAACTTCTAAATCTGTTATTTTGATTTTGTCGTTAGCACAAAAATGAATTCGTCCTGGGTTTCGAACGTTTACTAGATGCGATAAAATCCATCCCCGGCACTCAACGATTGGCTATAGCAGCAGCAGCAACATCATCTTTGGCTTAAAAAAATTCGCCAAACAATTATTGAGCTAAAATAATTTGCTTTACAATTATCCTCACAGCAGTTGAAAACGGCGCAAATTAAATTCACCGTTTAAATAAATAAATAAAATAATAAAATAAATGGAATGTTCATTAAAACACAAAGTATCGCATGAACTATGATATAATATTTTTAATTAAGGTATCCATTGATAATAGATACTTTCGTAAAAAAAAAAAAATAAATAAAAATAAAAAGTACCATTTTAATCTTGGTTTCAGTATTAATAATATATCGAAAATTTCGAAATTAATTATGTGTTTATTCTGAAACTAAATCACCTGCGAGTGCTAAATGCACAATAGACAAGGAGTTGATGGCATTGTTATTTTATAAAAATTGATTCTACCTTTGAATTGCATGATCATAGTAAAAATTAAATAGTATTGCTTCCGTGCCCTGTCATTAGCTTGCGGCAATCCTGGCATAAGTTTGTGGCAAACAGTTTGGGAACGTCGATCTATAGAGTTATCTAGATTCTTCTACACAAAGAAAGAAACTAACGAAAAACGAATTAGAACTGAATACCAACAACTTCTGTTAAGAAAAATTATATTTGATATGATACTAAAAAAGATGATGAATGTGAAAAAAAATGTATGTGATCTTTATGCATTAATAAGGTACCATTTTTTGTTTTAACGGAGTCTGAAATGATTCCATATGAAAAATAAATAAATTATATAAAATTTGTGGGAAAAAAATCCCTGTGAAAACCACATTCAGTCCAGTTTTTATTTTCAAACCTCTTTATTTTTATATATGGTTACAGAATACATTATAATATAATGCAATACATTCATACAAATATATGCATTCAGTCCAGTCATATAGTTCGCCTGTATATATTTTATTGAAATAGTACAAGAACCGGGAAGAAAAAAAGGCAGTTATTCATCCCAATTTTTTATTACTTTAATGAAAAATATGTATAATTACTATTCATAACCGATGAGTCTGCCAAGTATAGGTAAGGTGAATAAAAAAAAACATTAATTTTTCATTCGGAGCTCTATATCTTAAAAACTTCCAACAACACTAGAAAATCTAAAAGAACATTATTTAAAGAAGAGTAAATTTTCGGAAATATTACCCTAATAGAGATATTTAAGTCCAATAGTTCTCGAGATAGAGTCTTTTAAAAAGCAACATTTCATAAAATATCAGTAGTTAGTTAATTTATTTTGAGAAATCTATATCCCAGGAGCTATATGACGTACAGATGTCTATTAGCACTCAAATTAAAGCTAGTTTAATGAGCTATAAAGTAGTTTATGACATTTACCTTCCTAGGAATAGTAGTTTTCATGATATTTGCTAAAATAAATTGATTTATAGTTGTTCGGACAATAAGTTCGATTTATGAAGAACTTTATTTCAGAAACCATTAAACGTACAGATCTCTGTCTACACTCAAATTAAAGCTAGTCAAATTTACTATAAAATAGTTGAAGTTTAGTGGAATAACTGGTTTTTTTTTCTCCTCTTGGGCTCTTGTACTAAAACCTTTGCGTTCATGGCGAATTCTGTACTAACAAACTTCAGTTACTCCTATCATATAATCGAAAATAGATAAATAGTTTAGAAAGGACTTTTTACCAGAATGGAACGGGGAAAGACACGGCCTTTCAAGAAATGGCTTAGCAGGGACCGAGAGGTATTTCTACACTGGATTGAGGTTCATCAACTAATAAGTTTATTCCAATTCTTCAACAATACGAATATTTCCTTAATAAAAGGAAGATTTTAAGAAAAAACTGAAACAGTAATAAAATCGTTTAATGAGAGCCAACGTTTCTTTGACCACATCCGGACCACCGATTGCTACTTCTGCTGCAGAAATGATATTTTCAAGCAAGTTAATGAAAAAACCTTGAGATTGCAATTGGATCGAACCGATTAGATGGGAGATCAATTTAAAAAAAATCAAACTGCGGTGATATGGGCATTTCTATCGAGAGCCACATCTGCAAGGAGAGAAATAGTTTATGGATGAAAGTTCGGAATGAAAACTAACATTAGGAGCAAGGGCTTATGAACGCGGGAGCGAAGGAGGCAGCTTCACAGAACTGTCTAAGTCATTTCTTGTAGGGGAGACGTGACCCCAGATCGCCGGCCTTTCATTATTTCTTCAAATTTTTCAACTTATTTATTGGTGAATTTTGGAATCTTGAGTCAAAGAGAAATCTATCCTTACACGCCAATTTATACATTAAATCAAACAGCACGATTTGTTAAACAAAACGGATTGGATTCTTTCGTATTTTTTTTAATGGGTATTTTTTCAGTGTTCAATGACTAACACTGATACTAACTTAGTCAACTATTTGCAACGCCGAGGAATGTTCCAGGTACTCAAAAATACAAACTTATTATTGGAAATAATAAGTATAATAATATTCTTCTCGTTAAAAACCGTGTTTCACCTCTTATAATCTTTGAGGGCTGGATGGATACAGGTCATGGATCCGTTCATTTGAAAGTGATTTACGATGAATTCGACATAAGTCGAGTTCTGCTCCACATACATATTGTATCCTATTTTGTAACCTCTAGTTAATCTGTGAAATATTTTATATAATGAGTACTGAACGTATTTTTATATATTTTAATGGCTTTAATGTTTATTGAAAAAAAATTTTTTTCTTCAAGTGACATAATTTTGAATCTCTACTGACATAAAAGGTTTCCGGATGTTAGTTGAGGATATATCTCAAAAACGACTTAATACGGGGACTGGCTGTGTTTAACTTTTACGAATAAAAAGTTATGATCACAGTTTAATGAATGAATGATTTTTTTTTTTTATTTGCTCATTTTTGGTTCATTTAACCCTAACTGATTTGGCTGCTCATTTTCGTAACCCATGTCAACAGGCATGTTTAATATGGTTTCTATCATATATAGTTAATTACTTCACTATTTTCACTATATTGTACTTCAACGTTAATTCATTCATTACGCTAATTCATTTTGATTGTTCCTTTTTTAGTTTTATATTATCTTTTTGTTATAGCGATAAATATACGCATTGCTCATCAATGTTGCATTTAGTGTATGCTCATTTATCTATTTAAGAGATTTCCGGTCCACGGGGTGCGCATTATTTCAAGAATTAAATCACGGCGAATAAATTTAAATCGGATATAAAGTTAAGTTTTAATATTTCATTTTAATAAAAAAGTTTTATATTAGTAAAACGATAGATTTTTAACTGCAATAATCTACTAAAAATTTTTTTTGTACTTAATCGGTATATTTAACAGTTAAAAAAAAAATATTTTTTTTCTCGTTTGATATTACTGTTGTTGATTTTAAAGGAAAATCTTACAGAGAAAAAAAAGTTTAGTTGGTAATTATTACAATTTTTCCTGGAAAATTAAATATTATTCCATGATTGTATTTGAAAGGCTTGTTTTGAATTTGTTGTTGAAATATTTCCGACTAAATCAGTGATATATTTTAGGCACCGAATCTACTACTCATGAATAGTGATAAAACAAGGAATTTTCCAATATTTTGAAAAATTCTTTTGAGTTTTCAAGATATAAAAAAGTTACAGCATCCGAGACGTTGCATAATATTTACACCACTTGTTCCGCAGTTTTCACTTACACATTTTTAGGAAAACAATTAATTTGTAATAATATCACCAGGTTATGTTTAGCAGAGCTAATGAAAATTAGAGTTGGCCTTCAAAATAGAGTATGGAAAATCGCTGCTTGAGGGTTGAGCACTGTTTTCAGTCGAAAATAGAAACTGTCTAACGAAAATTCTACATGAAGAATAGACTATAATCTCAATGAGTAAATGATTCTGTAACCGTATAACAGTCACGTTTTGTCATGAACTAATGGGGGAAGTTCATCCTAAGAACGGCTTGAATCACTGTTCCTCTCTCTCTCTCTCAATATAATATTTGTTTATTTAAGAATATTTATTTATGCCTCATATTTTTTAAATATATTGTTAAAATTATTAAAGATTCAATAATAAATTTTCTATTGATACAACTTACATGGGAACATGAGGGAGATGTTATACATTGACCACAATACCGACTACTGGTGGATACACAAGGGTTTTATTACGTAGATATCAAAATATGGTGTACACACAAATGAAAAGTTATAGAAGCTTCAGTACTTTTACTGACAGTCAGTTACCAACCAATCTTCCCTCTACAGGCCACAACCCCTGATGAAGACCTGAAACTCAGGTCGAAACGTCGGCATAAAATAAATAAATATGGTTTTGTTTATTTATGTTGTTCTTTGCTGAACGCACCCCCCGACAAACTTCTCCAATCATTAATCTACGGTCAACTATCTACACCTCATATTAAATATTAATGACAT
>NW_027114049.1:515854-535697 GCF_000696795.3 Halyomorpha halys
AACCCCTGATGAAGACCTGAAACTCAGGTCGAAACGTCGGCATAAAATAAATAAATATGGTTTTGTTTATTTATGTTGTTCTTTGCTGACCGCACCCCCCCCCGACAAACTTCTTCAAGCATTTTTTTTTCTCGTTTGATATTACTGTTGTTGATTTTAAAGGAAAATCTTACAGAGAAAAAAATGTTTGGTTGGTAATTATTAAAATTTTTCCTGGAAAATTAAATATTATTCCATGATTGTATTTGAAAGGCTTGTTACAGGTATAAAAATTGAAATATTTGCGATTAAATCGGTGATATATTTTAGGTACCGAATCATAGTGATAAAACATGGGAACTACTCATGAATAGTGAGTGATAAAACAAGGAATTTTCCAATATCTTGAAAAATTCTTTTGAGTTTTTAAGATATAAAAAAGTTACAGCATTCGAGACATTGCATAATTTCTTAATTTATTGTAATTTAAACAACGTGTTTAGTTCATAAAACAAGATTATTTGGAAGAAATTAATTATTTCTACTCAAAGAATTCAGGTGAAGATGCCAGGATTATCAAAAACAATATATCAGTCGGCGATATTCAGTTTAAATCGAATTATCTCTTTTAACGTTTTAAAGTTCCTTTATTCATTACAAGGTTTCCACGCACCTACTTTAGAAGTCTTGAACCTATATTTCAATAATAATTAACGAGTACAAGCATCTGTAATCTTAATTCTCTTGAACTTTAAAGACCTTAGTAGGTCATTCAAACCCCCTACTTCCGACAAGTCTTAGGGAGAAAGGAGGGAGCGTGAGAGAGTACTCAAAAGTTTCGACGATTACCCTCGCATCCGCCACCCTAGGGGTTTTCCTCAACTCGATAATGTAATTCGCACGAGAACAAAAGTATTTACTTAATAAAAAAAATAAATAAAGTTTATTTGAAATATTAAATAAATTACCTAAATTTATAAAACGAGCAATCCCAATGCCACAAAGATATTGCTATCAAAATTAAAATTATCTAAGCATGTGTAGAGTCTGAGTAAAATTTTAAGCCTCATAATTTAGCATTTTTTTAATTTATATATATTATTAATTAGAAATCCTAAATTTAGAGGATGATTTTTTTTAATTAATACTAAAAATATTGTTTTTTATATCACAACTCCTACTCGCATTATTCTCCTGAACAACTGCTCCATTTTGATTATATATTTGGAGTAACTGATGTTTGCTAGTTGAGAGTCGTCAAGGTTTCAATAAAAAATGTATAGGGGGACATTGAATGATTTGTTGTTGAACTATAGCTTTAATAAATCAAAACTTATTACGTTGCTAACACTTATTGTTTGATTTTGTATATTGCTAGATTATCATTGTTATATAACAAGTGTATGTTGACTATCATTGTAATAAAAAATTTTATTTGCAGAGATATTTTAGTAATATTTATCTTTGCTTTTTACGAAGTATTTATGAGATCTATAGATGTTTTCATGACCGGCTTAGGTTATATTATCCTATTTTATGATGGCAATGAATACGCTTAACAACAAAGAAACTACCTTCATTATTTAATCTTCACGCCCTACGTCCCTCCATTGGTAGAATAATTACCACCTTGTATGCACTCTGTTATAGGACTTATTAACAAACAACTAGAAATCAACACTTTCTGAATTCATTTCGTTGAATATCATGAAAAATACTACTCCTATAAGATATACGTCATAAACTACTTCATAGTACATTAAACTAGCTTTAATTTGAATTCTAATAGACATTTGTACGTCAAATGGTTTGTGAGATATAAATTTTTCAAAATAAATTAACTAACAAACACTTTATAGTCCATTTCTTATGAAATGTTGCTTTTTAAACAACAAAATCTCGGGAACTATTGAACGTAAATAGCCTTATTAGAACTCATATTTTAGAAAATTTACACTTTTTTAAATAATGTTCTCTTAGGTTTTCTACAGGGTGTCTTGTAAATAGGTTTTCCAGTGTAGTCAGTTGTTTTAATGATATAGAGCCCCTAATAAAAACGAGGTGCACTCTGTTATAGGATTTATTAACAAAATTCCTTTATCATTCGTTTTGAAACATACTACATATATTTTTGGTTTAACTTATAAATCATAAAACTGAAATTTACATTAATAAGTAAAGTAAAAAAAAAAAAAAGAAGAAGAAAAATAAATAAAAATCAAATACAAGTATAAAAATTTAAAAATAAATCTTCTAATTTCACTTTACTAAATTCTACATACATAACTTTGCATTTTATAATTCACAATTTCTAACTCTTTTGTTTTCTTTTCATGAGGCTGATTAATCATTTCGGCTTACTCTCAGATTCGGAAGAAACCTCGGTTCAAGTCTTACAGTTGGCTAGACTTGATAATAATCTCTTCCCTTTATTTGAAATTCCCACTAAGAGACCTAAGGATTCTCTTTGGCAGATTGAATTTCGCTTGCAGCTCTGTCAGCTGCCTCGATTAAACTGATTAAGCTCGGTATATCAATGGTCATATAATTCAATGATACCTCATTCATATGGTCCGACTTAGAATAAAGGCCGAATTAAAGAAAATCTTTCTCTAAAGTACTTATTATTTTGTTTTTGTTTGAAATAATTAACCGTTCCACATTTTCACTAGTAGTAAAAACATTGATATACATAAGCTATGAAAGAATTTGATAATTAACTTAGATTAGAGGAAAAATACTTTTATCCAGGTTAAAAAAACAATTACGTAAATAAGAATAGTAATATAGACGTATTATATGCCGTAGAAAAGGCCTGTCCAAACAAATTTTAATATGCCGGGAGCATGCGCAGTATGTTTTTCCACTACAGAGCCGGATAAATGTTTTCATCACTATAGTGATTAAATAATTTTTTTTTTCACTTAGTAGACGCGTTAAGTGAAAAAAAAAAATGAACCTTATAGTTGACAATATAACTCCATTAAATCATCTTCAGTATTTTCAATATTTTAATTTAAATTGATATAAGAATTTTTGTATTAGTAAACCGTTATATTTTTATGTATCTACCATATTTATGCAGAAGAAACATGTCAAAAGTTTACGAGAAATTTTATCTTTTGATACTTTTTTGAAAACTAATTGGAGATAGTAAATGTGTCAAACGAAAGACTCATGTGGTAAATCAGTATATGAAAATATTGCCACAGTGAAAAATATCTGTTCTGAAAGAAGGTAGGATTGCTTTCGACTCAAAGGGAGGGGATGGATGAAAGTTACGTGATGTGCGCACTGTTCCCGATTTTAAATCCTCTTACTCTCTTCTATAAAAAATTAATTTTATGAAAAGTTTTCTTTGTCTAAAAATTTCTTCTTGCTAGGTAATTACTTATCTGATTTATCATATTAACGATTTATTATTTGAGAATAACATCTACGGCACGAGCCGTTATTAAAATATAGGTGAATGAAAGAAATTGTAGTACAAGAGGAGAAAAAAGGCAGTTATTTATTCCCAATTTTTTATCACTTTAATGAAAACTATTTATAATTACCAGTCAAAATTGATGAGTCTGCAAAGTATAGGATTGAAAATAGCGGCTGTATAAAAACGTTACAAACAAATTCAAATTCAAATTAAAGCTAGCTTAATGTATTATGAAGTAGTTTATGACGTATATCTTCATAGGAGTAGTATTTTTCATGATATTCGACGAAATGAATTCACAAAATGTTGATTTCTAGTTCGGACAGACTTTGAATTTATGAAAATAAATATCTCAGGAAGTATTTGACGAACAGATGTCTGCCAAAACTCAAAATAAAATTAATTTAACTTACTATAAAGTAGGTTATGACACTTTTCTTCGTAGGGTTAGTAGTTTTTATGATATTGACATATGAATGAATGAATTTTGCACGTGAATGTTTGTCCGAACAACTATAAACCAATTATTTTAGCAAACATGACAACTACTACCCCTGCGAATATAAGTGTCATATATTACTGTATAGAACATTAAACTCGCTTTAATTAGTGCTAACAGACATTCGTAAGTGAAAAAAAGTTTTTGAGATATAGATTTCTAATTTTTTCATCCCCCCAAATACTTGGCATACTAGTCAATTTTGACTAGTAATTATACATAAGTTTCATTAAAGTAATAAAAAATAGGAGTGAAATAACTGCCTTTTTTTCTTATCTTCGGCTCTTGTACTATTGGTATGGGTAAGCGAATGTAGTAGAAGGAATCTGATGAAATTGATAGGAGATCCACTTTATTTTTATTCTTTCGTTTCCTACATGAATACAAAGCTCCCTCCCTACCTTCCATAGCGTGGGAACAAAAAAGGAAAAAGAAAATCATTGATGCTATGATGAAAAAATAATTAGCAGGTTTTTCATCACTTTTATGATTATAATATCGGTATTCATGATGTTGTGTTAAATGTAAAATGTTTTACCTTGTTAAATGTAATAAGTATGGAGTTTGAGCAGCCCTATTTAAAGTCATGTTAAATGCAAAATGCATAAGAGCTCTTAGTGGATTTTCTGAGCAACTCGTTTTGTAACCTTTCCTTCCAAAACTTCATGTTGTTGTTGTTTACTTCTAAGTTCGGATTAAAATAATTTATTACAACATTCCTAAATTGAGTGAAAAGTAGAAGTTGTGTGAAAGTGTTGCTACTGAGTGCCTTATTTATCTTCTAGCTTGTGAGCTAATTGACAACTGTCATTACATTATTATAATTGTCATCCCTTGCTTTCTTAGTTATAAAAACATCCAAGACAATACTAACTCAACCAAGTAACCTAACACAACAACAAACAAAACGGTGATAAGCTCAGCTAGTCTGTTGCGTGACGTCATTCCCCATTTAACAGACCTAGTAACAGACTCTCAATCATGATATGTCGTATCGTTTTAGCATGTTAAAAGAAGGAAATATTTCTCCATTTCATGAGTTTTTCCATTTAACACGCTTTAACATGTTAAACTAAAGATCATGTTGGTATTCATGTTGTAATAAATATTCATAATGTTTTATAAAGATAATTTCTTCTTCAGAGGATTTAACGTCGATTTTTGCTTCTTTAGACATCTAGTTTCATAAGTTTGACTGATCATCAAACATAATTGTTTTGTTTTTTTATTGGGAATGAAATTACGTCCATTGGTATTTTCAGGGTCATTTGTAATGAATACCTAATGGTTCTCTCGGCATTGCTCTGACCGGCATATCTTTCCAATAGACTGTCAGTTCAGATCCAGAGAAAGGATTTACAATGTTAATAAAATTGAATTTATTATTTAATTGACTGCATATTTGAAGTTACATTGTTTTTATTCCAAAATATTCAATTATTACTTTATTCCTTTTATTTTGCTCTTACTTTTTATTCACCATTATTCAGTTCGTATCCTTAACCCTTTTGTGTTGTTCTTATATCTTATATAACATCCTGACGAATCATAAGTCTTATCTTCTTCATTTTCTACCTTAACACTCTGTTTCCATGTTTTTTATCATCCAATTATCTTATATCATTTTTAAGATTTTATTCATTTGACTAGTCAATACAAAAATAATCAAAGCTTCTCCAGTTAATTAGTTTTCCAAGCTACGTAGAACCAAAATGCAGACAACACATCTCACATCAACTACCTAAAATACTAACTAATGATTGAAATATGCCTTACTATCTTTTAGGGATTAGTATTTTTTATTGTTGATATGAGATGCATTCTCGCTCGTCAGCAGGGAGAAGTGCTTTATTTAGCCATACTGTCCAAATACATTAAGTTGCTACAATATACTACAGCCTACCAATCAATCCACGACCGGATAAATGCACAATACACATCACATGATATAACAACAATGTTTTCCCCCTAACTTTTCCTTTTACAATCAATATTCGTCGACACAATAAATACAAACATTTTATTATTTTTTTAATTTAACAATTTCTTTACATTTGACAATTTTGTTTCATTTAATTGACAATTTTACTCTCCCTATCTCACTCTTTCAGACCTCTCCATTTCAGTGATTCGCAACCCACAATCGATCCGTAAAACAAATTTATCAATAGACAGCGATGTAAAGTCAAACCAAAGACATAATGTCACCGCAGTAGATCATTTTATAAAAAAACAAAACAAAAAAAACAAATAAATTAAAAAAAAAAATATATATATATATATATGTTTATAAAAACCAAAATAAGATATAACTTATCTTTTTCTATCCTGATGATTCCTAAACTGGTAAATAAATAAGTATATGAGTATTGATTGTTTGGTTATTTCTTACTATTTGAGACTCTAGGTTTTGTTTTTAGAATCTTCCGTTAGTAATTTTTGTCTCTTTTTTTAAGTATTTGTTCTTTTTAGATTCACAATATTCATTTTCAGTATTGTCGATTTATTCATTTATTAGTTCATTTCTTCACTTTCTGCCCCTAAGCCAGAGAATGACTAAATATAGCTTAGGGACCGCTGAAGGGAGGGGGGGGGAGGACTCCGATTGCCAGGTGATTAGCAGAGTTGGAAAGGAGCCGGAAAAGGATCCCAGATCGATGGAGACTGTTTTCTCAGGTCCCATCCCATGCACCACTCCAATATCCACAGCCTCCTTCAGAGAGGTGTATTCTTATCTTCGCCGTTTATTTACCATCCAATTACTTTTTACGGTTCTTCTGGTGCAATGGAACAATAAACAATAACAAATAAATATTTAAAAAAATTAACTTATACTGTAAGAAGCATTTTTTAAAAATATATTTAAAATTTTGTTTCGAATTTTCTAATAAAAATTGTTTTATATATGCACTTAACTTTAATTTAATTTTAATTTTGTCCGTTGCTTGGACGGGAACTAATTAGCTAACGCATTTTAATTTATTTTTCATTGGGCACCTAAATATTTCTGTGCATACCTAGTTTTATTAAATTTAGCACAATAATATGTCATAAGTCATGGCATAATAATAATATTAATATTCTTTATTTATTCTAGGATTGATCTCTTTAGAATAATATTACAGGCGTTAAAATTAAGCTTTAGAGCCTCAGAGTAAAATACAAATTAAAAATAAGATTGTAAAACGTCATAAAATATAAGGAAAATAATGAATTAAAAAAGATAAAAATGAACAACAAGAATTAACAGAATATATAAAATAAGATTAGAACAAATAAAATAAAGCCATATGTGATATCATAAACCATAAAGTGACTAACTTCTGATAATGAATTGAGCGAAAAAACATGATGAAAAGTCAAATACAATTAACCTAAAAATAATAAATGAAAAGGTACAATTTCTGCTAATATACATATTTACAGGTATAAACGAAAATCTGAAACATCAAAAACAGAAAATATATATACCTTTTTGAAACATTTAATGGTTATTCTTCCGGAATAGGGTGGACAGAGAGTGGTCGAAAATACGGGATTTGAAGGTTGTAATGGTATGCGGGAATGCAGTGAGGATTTAAATTGAAGGATATCAGAGATGTACGATGGACAGCGGAATTAGATAACTTGGTAAAGGAAAGAAGCAAGAAAATATTTACGATGGAAAGAGGGGTAAAGCTAGTTCAACTCTTCATAAAATCGGATGACAGAGGCGTCCCTGGGGATGAATCGTATAAAGCAACTAATTAATCGTTTTAATTTTGCTTCGAGATCCCCAGAGACACCCAAACCACACAGTAATAGTCAAAGTGGGGGAATGTTAAGGAAGTAACTAGGTGCCTACAAGAATAGGTGATATATCTTGGTATGCTGGTAATTTGTAGAATTGAGTTTCAAAAAATTATATATTTTTTTACTTATTTTTTGAGATAGAGAAGAGAAAAACTGCTTTTTAATATCGAATTTTACAATTTCTTTCAAAGACAAAAAGTGGTAGAAATGAAGGTAATCATATTCTCACACTATATAAATAAATTAAATAGAAAAATGATTGGAATTAAAGTTTGAATAAAACAAACATTTTAAACACTTTGGTACCTACAGTGAGTACAGTATATGAACTCAGCAACTCCGATACATTTATTTCTTGGTCTTCCATTTTAAAATCTGAATGTCATTCTACTCTCTTAATGAATTGCAAATCTCCCAGTTGGTACATCTGCTCCAGGTTCCATCCTCTCCTCCAGATATTCTCTCCAGATAACACAAGTTTTTTATTCACTGCTCTTGGTTGAAGTCCAAGTTTCTTATCCGATGTTAGCACTGGACGGATTATGTTCCTATTCAGATGAAATTTTGTTTTTCACGAGAGCAAATGTACACCAAACTGTTTTCTTTGGTCGTAATCGCTGCTGATTAGCAGACATTATTTTTCTTCTGATCTTAACTTCCAGCAATTGTCCTGGACCACCCAATTAGGCTATATATATTGAGTTGTTCACCATCTTATTACAACCAGACGTTTCCTCTGTCACTAAATACCTTAGTTCTGACCGTTTGACCTCGAGCCCAAGTCTCCTTACAGTACCCACTAGTGAAAACAATGCTGATTTAATCATGCACATTTCCCTTAAACCACATTTCGGTTTAATATTGTCTGCCCAACCTCTATTGAACCAATCCTCCCACCTTCTTCTCCAGCATAATGTTGAATAAGAGACGCGTGAGGGGTTTACCCAGCTGTTGCCACTTCGTCGCTCGAATTATCCGTACAAATCTCCACTCAATGTTGTAGTTATGATGAAGGATACTGCTTTCTACTGGTATGGCACATTAGTTGAAGTATTCATGACTATTAATTAAAAGAACTGCGTTAATTGAAAATTTAACCGTCAGTTTCTAAACTCTACCTTAAAGTAGTAATTGGTTCAGTATTAAATGCTGATTAAACTCTTGTGTTTCAAGTTTAGGTATGAGTTCCAAGTTAGTATTTTCTGAGGATAGTAAAAATAAATACGGAAATTCTAATTAAATTTGTCTAAAAAGCAGGTCTCAAAATAAATGCGGATACAACAAAAAATATGATTAGCAGTAGGAATTTTTTGTAAAATAAATTTTAGACTGAATGTGTTTCAATACGCATAAAAACTTGTTAGAAGTGAAAGAAGCGAAGTTATATGGGAAGCAAAGGCAACATAAGTGGTTGAATTCTTGTTTCCTCATTTTAAAATCACTCTTTTCGTTTTCGTCTGCTGTCTAGAAATCTGAAGGTCATAGATAGTTACTGGACTAGTTTTTTTTTCCCAACTGATAAGACCACCATTTTATCCTGAGAATATTATATAATCACTCAATAATACAATATCATATTCACTATAAGATAAAAACTGCATTGAACATTTGACTCAATGAAAGAGGAATTTAATGGAAAAATTGGTAATCTCGAAAAAGAATCTCTTAAAAATTAATCAAGGTGTGCTGAAAAGTAGATATGAGAATTTTATTAAGGCTGACCTTTGGATTCATTCACCCTTATTATTATCACAAAAATATTTGAATATGAATTATTTCCTTAAAATTCCTCCTTTATCTTTTATGACAGTTTAAATTTAATTAGCCATTAATGCATTAAGGTATTGAATGAACATTTAGGAATATTTTCGTCATAATAACCGTTAATTTTGAATAAATGGATATATCGTAATGCGCCTGAATAATTTAATCCAACGATGTTTCATTGGGTTTCGATCTGGTCTACATGATGGATGATTGCTCTAAACATAGGATAAAAGCGTTTTCCCTTGTATTGGAAACAGGTGGGCACTTTTTTTATCTCATTGTAGGTACTAAATGAAACAATATAACCTTTCCTCTTTTTACAGATGTAACTAATTATCAATTCACTATTATTTTCGTTTTTATGTGTTTTTAAAAATTATTTCTTATCCATTATACTTCTAAAGTACTTTTTAAGAGTATTTCTTCTTATTATATTTTTTATTCAACTTAAAAAAAAAACCTTCAGAGAGAGCGTATCTGATCATCTACCGAAGAAGTGGAACATACATCTTTAAAATTCATAATGAATAATTAAATCTGAGTTTTTTTTTTTTTTAAATGACTAACATCTTGTTATAGAAGCTTGCAGTATTTATCCAAGTCAGGAATTTAAATAAATTGTGAATTTAGATAATTGATCTCATTATTTCGAGACTAAAAATGTAAATATATAGGAAAAATAAATTGATATACCTTATACCTAAAACACTGGATAAAATTATAGTTATTATCTATTATTGATTTTGAATATTAATTAATTAATTATAATTTGTAATTGCTATTGTGACTGATTGAATACTATCTTTCTTTTTTTTTTTTTCTTTTTTTTTTGTACAGAGCTCTGTACTCATAATCAATATTGTAAGGAGAATCCACTGTATTATGTATTATATTTTGAAATATTTCAAAGGCCATATTATTCAATAAGTTAATGAACTTGTTCTTAAAAATTAATTTTAAAATATATTTATTTGCTAAAACCTAAATTTTTTTAATTTATGTATTTTAAAATTTTATGAAAAAATCTTTGTTATAGTTCATCAAATTAAATTTAATGTATTGCTATGGTATTCTACAGGTTCTTAGACTATGATTGACAGTCCTGCAGTAGCACATTGGTTTTTTTTCCTACTCTAGACAGTTTATATTTAGTTATGCTCATAAATAGAATTGGCTTCGTTCTGGAATACTCTTCCCACCAAGGCCCCATTTATTTGTGAACTAACATCTTCTAATATGAGACAGCACACCTGTAACCTTTTGTTTTACGATTTTTTAATACTATGACACTTCTATATAACTGACACTAATAGGGAAGACTATTTTGTCCATTGTAAGGAGATTTCCGTCAAGGAAGGGTTAATATAAAAAGAACAGAACAATGAAACAAAAGAATTATTTGTCATAATGCCTCTCAATTCTGAAAAACCATTAATACGATTTTTATGACATTTTTAAAAAAGTTCATTGTCGTCTTATTGTTTTGTTGGTTACAAGCATAATTTGTGACATGCAAAATTTAGTTCTGGAATCGTAAGTTTGTACATTCATCTTACATTCGAATATCTTTGGAAATAATTTTAAAAAATATAATTTTCCCTTAAATCTTATCAGTTAAATAAGTAAAACATTTGTTTTCAAAATTCTGACATGGCAGATTTTAAAATATAGTCTTGTCATGAAACATAAGTTAGTAAATTATCCAGCAAATGTACTGGATAGAGTTAAAAAAAAATATATGGTACCATTTTTGTGCTAATACTGTATTGTGGTATTATTAGGTGTCTAAAACAACAATTATTTACATATTAAAAAGTTTCAGTTCTAAAGATAAAAAAGTTTTATTCAGATCTTGCATGAGCTAAAAACTCGCTTAGGAAGATTAACAAATATTTTTTTTAAAAAAATCGACAATCAACGCTCAAGTTTTTTATTTAGAACATCCTGTCGGCTTACAAGTGAAACACATAAGTCAAGATTTTCCAGTCTAAAGTGTTAAAAAAATTAAAACTCCATAAATTCATTAATATCATAAAAATCTGCTTATAACAAAATAAAATAACTATTTCCATTAGATAATTTTTTTTTACTACCTCAAAACTTCAATTTTCGACAGCGTATTTCACTTGTAAACCAATCTATTCTATTATATTCCAGGTTAAATTATACACAAGAAGTTGATTTTAAAAATTTTGTTATCCAGTTTGGAAGGTTTTGAAAAGCCAAATAGTTTTGAAAGACCCAATTAAGACTGTAAGCGATAATTTATTATCCAAACATTTTCCCTAGTAACACTCTGGTTAAATCGTCTTACACCTTAAGACACACTGCTCAAAAGCGGTTTTGAGCAGTTTAAGCTGGGTTTTTCTTGTTTTGACTTTATTACCATTTCTATCATATCAAAATATCAGAAACCGTTAGTCTGGGAAAAATAATTGAGTGACTTTGCTTTTCTCCTTTGGTCTTCATTTTTTTAAATATATTCAGTTGTACAAATATCTAATACATGCTATTTTTAATGAATAATAAAGTTTATGATGCAGTAAATATAAGAAATTTAAATTATTATTCACTAAATATTTCCTGCATTGATTCCAATTATAAAGTCAGTTAGTATTAAACTAAAAGAAGAAAACAACTGTTTATGAAGGCTACATTTCATGAAGGCGACCAGATATTGTTCTCTGGTATCGATATGAAATTGGTTTTTTCTTATTCCTATAGCTATTTTATGTAGGAGTCGATGAGTAGTAACCTTGTTTACTAAACATCGATATAAATAGATCGAGCCTAATCCATTGTTATGAGTTTACGCTAATATCCAGATATATTTGGCACAATGCTAAAATATTTGGAATATCTCATTGAAATAATCTGTAGATGCCTTTCAGACTCTCTAACCTAATCACCTATCTCAAATTTATTTGCCTAAGTATAAGCAAAATCTTATAAAGTCTAAAATACTTGAATTCTAGAACTATACTTACCATTATCAAATATCAAACGTTATAAAATTCATCGAATCATTTCAAAGATATAAAATTTTCTTAAATACCAAAATCGAATATATAAATGTTTTTCCTCGGGAACTTGTTTCATCAAATCAATAGATGGATATCAATGAACAATATTAATTAACAAATTTCCATTTTTTTGTAAGTGAAATTTGGTTTAGAACACGTTATTATAATTAGAATAAGAGAAAATCAGATTAGTTGTGTATATATTGGTGGAATTATTGTTTTGAAGTTATCGTTATTTTTGTGATTTTCGAAAAAAAAGTTAAGGGGAAATTATAATCCAAAAAAAAAATTATTTTTCGGTTGCTATAAAAATTTGTATTTTAGGCTTTCTTGAAGTAGGGGTCATGTATACAAGCTTTGCTTTTGCCAAGTACATACATGTTTAACAAAAGACTATTGGGAGAGATTAAGCGATATCTACATATTTTTTATTTTCTCCTTTAGTTATCCATCAAATTCTTTAATTTTTTTGTATTTGATCATGCTTTATTATTGCTTATATTAAACAAAATAGTAGGTTTTTTAGTGGACATTTTTTTAAAAATCATCCTTTAAGCCATGATATAGCTGATGATATAGATTAAATACCATTTCATCGCATATTAACATACCGATCTGAATAAAAATCGTTAAAGCCGTTTTATAAGGAATCCAAAAAAAAATGTACAAGTTTTATATATAAATTATAAATTTTGTATTCTATCATTTGTAACTTACATTCTAACATTTGTAAGAAAATCGGAAGTGATCCAGTGGTCTCGGCTTTTTCGGATTCAAACTCCTGTCTCTACTTTTTTTTTTCTCCTTTAGTTATTCATCAAATTCTTTAATTGTATGTATTTGATCGTGCTTTGTAATTGCTAATAATAAGAAATGGCAACTTAAATCAAATAAACAAAAAAAAATAAGAAGTGTTTTAGAGGAAACATTTAAAAAAGAAAGCCTGTCCTAGCTAATACTAAATACCATTTCATAGTATATATCTATGCCCAGCTGAATCAAAAGTGTTAGAGCTGTTTTCGAGGAAATGGAAAAAAATGTATCCAATATGTATTGGTAACTTCCAATAAACAATTGGAATTGCTCAATTGCTCAATTCAGCAATTGAGCTTTGCTAAACTATTTCAATGAGGATAAGGCTGAGCATATACTAAAGATCTATTGATTGTACATTGATATAATGAGTATAATCAAAATCGTTTGAGTCATTTTGAAGAAAATCGAAATAAAAAAGTGAAAAATCGACTTTTTAGAGTGGAACTTCTAGTTAGTCGCTTTTATTAAAAAGGTTGTGGACGCATCCCATTCATATATCCGCCTTAAAAATGTACTTTCAGTTACGACTTTTTGTTTTTGATCTAGACTGTTCACAGACACACACACATACCATTTTACCATTTTAGTATTATAGGTAGCTCTAAATGTGTATTTGGAAATACAAAAAACTGGAGAAATCTAGTATGTAACAATAAGATGCCTATAGCAATATACGTAAAGTTAGCACTTACATAGCATGCATAATAAAAGGAATATATTCTATTAATTATCGTTATTAGGTAGGAATATTCAACAGTCTCGGTTAACGACACCATATGCAAATGTTGAAGTAATGGCTTGAAGTGTCCAGGTCAATCATCCTCTTTTCTAGGTTGATTTTTTCAAATTACATTGGTACATATACAATAATACTACATTTATATGTGTATATATTTATAGAATATACAAATAACTATATTATTATATTATATTATACTAATGTAATATGAAAAAATCAACCTAAAAAAGAAGATGATTGATGGGGAAACTTGAAACCATTACTTTAACATTTGCATATGGTGTCGTTAACCGAGACTGATGAATATTCCTAACTTGTTTTAACGATAATTTATAGAATTGTCCACAATCCACCTTTATTGTGGTCATATATGGTATATACGATTGTTTTATTAAAATTAATTTAGTATTTTTCTTTATAATTCTATATACTTATAATGTAAAACAATTAGGTATTTATCCTATTTAATTACAATTAATTTTATCTTAATTTTTTAATTGTTTTTTTAAAGATTATATACCTTTTGTATTTTTAGTATTCTGTCAAGGGTTTTATAGCAAAGGAGCCAGATGCATGAAATCCATCTCGTAAAACATACGTTTTATTGTAAGTTTTTCAATAAAATTCACTGTTTGGGACTTACAGCCGAAAACCTGAAATATGATCTTTGTAGTACTATACCTTAATTTTGCCAAAATTTGAAAAATAAATTTCGTCTTTTTGTTTATGACATTCTACGTTACCAAATTAATATTTTGTGGTTCTCATTCTACTATTATTTTATTACTTTTTGATTTCTTATACTATAGCTGTTTAGCTAGGATGTACTGTTCAGTAGTTATAGCCGAAAAAAACAAAAAATATTTACGTTATTCGTTACTTTATAACATTAATTGCATAATTAGTAAGGGTTTAATAACCACGAGAAATGCGTTTCCGTATTAAGTATGATAGAAACTAATTTTTAAAATTATTTGAAGATGTTTGTTCTATAAGTTGGATTTCATGCATCGAGCTCCTGTATTATTTTATTTTAATTTTTTATTTATTTATAAATATTACCATCTGCCACAAAGTTGTTGGACAATAAGTAATAGTGATAACTGATTACATCCATACTAAAATAAAATAATATAACAATAAAAATAAATAAATAAAAAAAAATTGCTTACAAATAAATAAAATTTCTCTCTAAATACATACTAACAGAAGGATAAATAAAATAAACATAATTAAACTATGTACATAAAAAAATAAATAATTACCAGTCGTATTTACACTCTTATATACAATATTTACACTATCGACCTGAGGATCCCTGAGCCCACTCTATCCCTCACGTGTGAGGAGTAGAGCAGAACTCTGAGATCACAACGCACCCCTCTCACCGCGTCACTGGTAATGAGCCAGTGGAGGCTGAGCAAGTGCGCTAAAGCCACAAACACTCAACTTGATTGGAGCATCTGAAAACTTGCCAGAACTTAAATTGTACTGTGTATGTCAATTGTAATTTACTGAGTTTTCTGTTCAATCCATTAAATTATCTGTGCTTTTAGGAATAGTAGCATTCTGTAACATTCTTTATCTAATAATATGCTTGATTTGTTAACAACTCAAATCGACTATATCTGAATGAAAAATTCACAAACTATGAGAAAATTACATAAAAATATTTTTTTCTTAAAAAAATAAAAAAAATAAGGAAGCATTTGAAACCCCTTTTTGACTAATTTATTTTCTATTTTTTGCTTCATTAATACCAAGGGAAGGAAAACTTTGTGATTACGCTGGAAGTGAAAAATAGCATTTTTACTCGCTTTTTGTGTTTTATACATTAAAAAATAAATTTTATTCTATATCTTCTATCTTCAAATTTGTACTCGATCGAATCGATAATTTTGATGAAATTTTCAGGAGTCATGGAGATTGGTACCTAGTTAGTCCTATCGATTTTATCAAATTCTGTCGACTGTTATCGCTTACCTATTCGTAAACGTATTTTCCTCGGGGCACGTAAATTTCCAAAACTGGTGTTTTTTTTTTTTTTAGCCCCGATTAGGGTAAATGGGTTGAGTTATCAGCTTCATTTACTTTTACTTGCGCATGCGTAGACGTATTTTCCTCGGGACAACTAGCTGCTTTAACAATAGCTTATCCCCTAGTGTTTATTCCCAGAAGACAAATCAGTCTTGAAACATCGGATATTACGTACGCAATAGAAATATACAGAGGATAAAAATAATATCCATTTAAAGAAACTTTAATTTAAATATAAAATTATTTTAAATTAAAATTTGAAGAATTAAAAAAAAAGCGAAAAATGAACTGAGCCATGAAATCACCTTACTTTTTAGCTTCTCACATTTTTCACGAGTTTTCAGTGAAAGCTGATGAAAACAATGACAATAATATGTTTTCATATTAAATTAATTATAAATAACATCATTAACTTTAAACAATTAAAAAAAAATTAAATTGTACTGGTTATTACAATTTTCTATAATCAAATATTTCTGATTATTGAAAAAATAATCGATTTATGTCTGCTTTGACTCTGAATTTCCTATATATTATAGCATATAAAACCTTACTTGTTTTAATATATGTGATGGCCGCTAGAGAAAAACTAAGTTTCAATTGTTATCGATGGCACCGCTGAAAGATGATGTATGTTTTTTTTTTTCTTGAAAACGAAATTGAAATTTGTCAACAGTAACTGAAGTCTACCCATCTTACATGTCTTCCAATCAACTCAGAGGTATCGATTTGGTGGACCATGTTCATTTATCGAGTTTCAATTTTTTTTTATGCTTTTTAATTTTGTACATCGATTTGGATATGTTAATTAAAAATCAATTTTTAATAATTATTAGCAAAAAATGAAAGAAATATACTTTGTGATATGACTTTTTTATGTTACGTTATAGAGAGAAATATTTTATTGAGAAAGCTCTGCTACCAAACTTCATTGTTAACTTGTTAAACAATTACTTTTTTGAAATTTATAATGTGCAGACGTAGTACAATTAATTTAAAACATAGTAATAAATGCTTTTCATTCTTAATTTTTTCCCACATTATTTTCTTATATATCCCTAAATATATATATTGGGAGTATATAAAATGTCTCTCTTAACCGAATACAGTTTTTTTTCCTTTAAAAAATATAAAATAAAATTAGGATGTACAGATCAAATAAAATAAAAATTAATACAGTACAACATATACACATAAAAATCTGACATAGTTTTGAACATGTGTAATATTGTTTATTCTTTTAAGAATAATATTTGAATATATAAACCCTTAATAATTTAAATAGTTTTATATTTGTTACGTTTTTTATTTCTGTTTTATGTTGATTACTTTATTTTAATGTTATTGTTTTCTTTTTTCCATCTATTTATATCCGTGTAATTATTTTTTGAATTACGTTTTTAGATTTTAATTAAATATTAACATCTTATTATATTCACCACTCTACTGGAAAGATTCAATTACACAATACAAATATTTCATGACTTTTTTTTTTCTACTTTTCTTTTATTTAAAAATGTTTATGTCACTATTTTGACTTGGATACTAAGACCAAGAGGTTCTGGATTATTTGACATATCTTAAAAAAAAAAATTACGAAGTAGTAACTTATGAATATAGGTATGGGGAGGTACGTGAATAAAAACAAAGAAAAGGTAGAGAAATTTTATATTTTATAATTGAATATTTCCTGTAGAAAAGTGGTGTATTATTTGTTAATAATCAATTAAAGTCTAAAAACACAACTCAACAAATATTTAGACGGATACAAGTATATAAGTACATAGAAGAAAACAAATAAATTAAAATTGAAGTAATTCATATAAAAGTAAATAAATATTAACAAAAGTATTTACAATGATTAAGGGTTTATATATTCAAATATTATCATGTATTATTCTTGAGAGAATAAATAAAATGGGTGAGGGAATGGTAATATGCCGAGGGCAAAAAATTCAGGCTGAAATCAAATCCTGAATTATTCAATGATCAAGAGACCGTGAAAGGGGTTATCGTCGTTTCTAAATCACTGCTGCCTAAATGCTATCTTCTCAGGTCACTGGAGCACATTTAATTTCCTCCCTGGAATCTATAAATACAAATAAATAATAAATATAATAAATTTTATACCGTCAAATCAACCGTTACTGGCCTTCAAACGTTACCCTTGAAAGATATACTGCCATGTAATAACTACTATTTTTCAATTACCTCACAATTGACGTCAGCAGGTTTTAGAATGTAATGCTGAATTTTACGTCACGATATAAAATATGACACTCGAATCCTATTAGTAATTCGTATTTAATTATTGAAAACATATTTTTGCTCAAAATTAGCCCTCAGATGTATTTATTTTTCCTGAAAGTAAATAATATAATTTTGCATTTTCAGTGGAAAAAATAAAACAGTGTATAAATGATATAAAAATCAGGTGAAGTGCACACATTACACAATTTTCCAAGTTTTGTGTAGATTGGTGAGCTCCTGCTGAAGCTATCACCACTTTTTTGTGATTTTCGGAAAAAAAACAACTAAATACACAGGAAATTGAAAATGATGAATAAATTTCTATTTCGATAAAAATTCGTATTTCAGGGTTCCTCTGGGTGGAAATGAAGATTATAAATTTTGTTCCTGCCAAAAATACTACAGTTTAACAAAATATAACGAAGTTGTAATGCAATCGGCAAAGATCAGGATGTCTCGGCTTTTACAGTTCGAATTTAATGTTTTTATTTTTCCTTTTTACTCCTTAAGTGATTCGAAAAATTCCATAATATTTTGAATTTACCCATTTTTTATTATTTAAAACAATGAAAACTGTTTATTTTTTTCAAATAAACAAAATTAAGGGTACTTTAGATGAAGATTTTTGGAATATTCGTCATTTAAGGCCTGTTAAACTATTTCTATGAGAATAAAACCTAGATGGTATCAAACATCATTTAATTTTACATTGACATACCGAGTTTAATCAAAATCGTCAGATCCGATTTCCAGAAAATGAAAAAAAAAATTTAAAACTAAAAACTACTTCCGGTAAGTCGATTTTATTAAAAAAGTTGTTGTCTCACTCCTAGGTATATATCTGCCTTAAATATGTAATTTTATTTTTTTACTACTTTTAGTTTTCGATATAAACATACACACACACACACACACACACCATTTTGCAAAACTTGGTTATCTGGATCCAATGAACCTCAAGACATATATTACTCAATTTAAAATTTTGTACAATCACAATACTTTCTCGTAGGGACTATATATTCCTTATATAGGAAAGAGAAAGTAAAATGGCGATATATAGGTCATGACGTATTTTCTTCCTCTCTTATGGAACGCTTAGTTTTAAAAACCTAATTATTGAAATTATCCTCAATATTATTTTAATAACGAAAATACATTATTCAGAAGTCAAAAAATGACAAAGTTATTTCAATTAGCGACACATTCTCACATAGCAGTGTGGGAGTGAGTTGATCATTAACCTAATAGTGGGAAATTACTATGTTAATTTACAACTAATTTATGGGAAAATATCAAGATGAGCACACATAATATTAACTTTCACATAATAAGTATCAGGGTGTAATTAATGTAAAAAAAAAGGAAAACGTAAATGCAGTATTAAATTTCATGCATAAAACTAAAAAAATACAAATGATGATTCATCACATTTCCTTATGATTATTAAACATAATTTTAAAAAATAAATATTCATAAATTATGTAAACATTATAAATAATAATATCATA